>NC_035434.2:143311901-143479401 GCF_002127325.2 Helianthus annuus
CTCTCCAGTTGCAAAGATTGATACAATTAGGGTCCTTTTTTCAGTAGCTGCAAACAAAGACTGGCCACTTCATCAGTTTGACATTAAGAATGCTTTCTTACATGGAGAACTGAAGGAAGAAGTGTATATGGAAGCTCCTCCCGGCTTCACGAAGGACTTTAACCCTGGAGAAGTGTGTCGACTTAAAAGGTCTCTCTACGGATTAAAGCAATCTCCCCGATCGTGGTTTGGGAGATTCACCCTAGCCATGAAGAAATACGGTTTCAAACAAAGCAATTCTGATCACACCTTGTTCCTGAAAAGGAGAAACAAACTAATAACATGTCTAATTATCTACGTTGATGACATGATAATTACAGGAGACGATGAAGAAGAGATACCAAGACTAAGGATAAACTTGTTCCAAGAGTTCGAGATGAAAGACCAAGGCAGACTTAAGTACTTCCTTGGAATCGAAGTGCTAAGGTCAAAACAGGGAATTTTCGTATGCCAGAAAAAATAAGTTCTAGACCTACTGGCAGAGACTGGAATGACCGATTGCAAACCAACAAAAACCCCCATGATTTTGAATCAAAAGTTATACGTGGAAGAAAAAGCAAAATCAGCAGACAAAGAAAGATATCAATGAATTGTGGGGAAACTGATATACCTATCACATACCCGTCTAGATATATCATATGCTGTAGGAGTGGTTAGTCAATTTATGCACCAACCTCAAATTTCTCATATGGAGGCAGTATGGAGAATAATCAGGTATCGTAAGGGAACAATAGGCCATGGAGTGTTATTCAAAGCAATCGAACATCTAAAAACTCAGGTCTACACTGATGCAGACTGGGCAGGAGACAAGGGAGATCGTAGATCAACTTCGGGATACTTTACCTTAGTTGGTGGAAATCTAGTGACATGGAGGAGTAAGTAACAAAAGGTGGTATCCCTGTCTAGTGCAGAAGCAGAATTCAGAGGAATAGCATGAGGAGTTGCAGAAGTTTTATGAATAAGAAAACTTCTAACTGAAGTTGGTTTTCCTCTTAAAGAAATAAGCAAGATTATGTGTGAAAATGAGGCTGCCATTCAGATATCAGAAAATCCCGTACAACGTGATCGACCAAAACATGTGGAGGTTGACAGACACTTTATCAAGGAAAAACTGGAGACATGAGTCATTGAATTACCATATGTTCGGTCAGAAAATCAGGTAGCCGATATTCTGACAAAAGCAGTCAATGGAAGGATACTCAACAACTATTTGGTCAAGTTGATTTTGGGAATCCCACCATTAAACTTGAGGGGGAGTGTTAGAAATAAAATATTATGACAAAATTATTTAGGGGATCAGCTCATTCATCATTTCCCAAAATAGAAGATTGACTCGGTTGTCTCTCCTCAATCACAACAAAAGACAGCCAATAAACAGTTAATGTTTTTCCTTTGTTATGTTTCTCTGAGGCCTATAAATTGAGCCTTTTTCTTTGTAATGCATCATCAAGTAAACCAATATTATCAAACAATTCATCTCTTTTGTCTCTGTGTCAATCAACATGAATAACTCCATTGCTGACTACAATACAAATATCAAATATTGTAGTTGCCTATCATAGAAAATCAACAAACATTGTAAGCTATGTTAACAATCAAGAACTATTATATTGCTCGTGACAAATTACGTCAAAAAATAGCTAGATCATGCAACATGGGTAGAGAATATACATATACTAGAAGGATGGTTCAATATGGTATATACCCTTTGACGTTGCATCAACACACATCCAAATCCTAATTTGGAGGCGTCACAATAGACTATAAAGTCTTCAGTTCCTTCTGACAAAGCGAGTGTTGGTGCTTTGGTTAATCTTTGCTTCAAAATCTGGAATGCTTCCTCTTGGTTTGGTCCCCATTCAAACTTAACTGATTTGCAAGTTAGTCTGGTTAATGGAATGGCTATTCTGGAAAAATCTTGAATAAAACGTCTATAATATCCTGCCAATCCAAGAAAACTTCTCACTTCTGTATGTGACTCAGGGACTTTCCATTTTGTAATCGCTTCGATCTTTGTGGGATCCACATGAATTCCTTTATGATTAACCAAGTGTCTAAGGAATTGTACTTCTTGCAACCAGAATTCACATTTTGAGAATTTAGCATAAAGCTTTTCCTTTCTCAATGGAGAGAGGCGAGGTGCACATATTTATTTACTGTGAACTTTGCACTCATGTGGGTTTTAATATTTATAAAAATGGTTTATACCTTAACATTAAAACACACACAACAAAGGACAAGTGTATCCCGTCATATATATAGCAAAGTATTGGTAAGAGCCAGATATCGATCCATGGAACACGGGCGTTATTAAGTACTAAATCTTTGTCTTTAATTTACCAGTAAAAGGATAAGTGAATTGTTGTTTAACTAAATTATCTAAAATTATATCTAAAACATAATAGACTCCAAATATGAAAAATAAATAATATCTTGTTTCACAAACAACCTAAACATGTTACCTAGATATGTCACAAAAGCACTTAATCAATTTTCCAATTACAAGACAGCTAGTTACCGAGTCTAGATTTCCAGCATTATGATTCTTCAGAAATTTAACGCGATGGTCACACGTTAACCACCTAAAATCATTCATTAGCGAGCTATTGATATTTATTCATGCGAATCCTTAAAGATATGTTATTCATCAGGTCTGGATTCCTAACCTCACTTATCAAAGAAAGCAATACCGATGGTCATAATACAGCCACGAGGATAAGCAATTAAGTAGATCATATAACAAACTATTTCACCTTTGCAAGTCTTAAACACAAATCTACCATGTCAGCAATTTCAGACCAAAACTACTAAACAAGGTTGATAAACCACGTTCAAGAACATGTAATCAACACCATAAAATTCGTTAGAACCCTTACGTGCAAGAAAGCATTCCTAATCAAAATAAGATATATCTTGTATAAAACCAATACCCTGGTCCGGTTTCATGGTGTAAACAAAGTCTACAAACAAGTGATTAATCAAGAAATAGTTACCATCCCACTAACCACAGGTTCATAATCCAAGATAATCAAACATAATCAACAACTCAACATCAATGAAACATTCATTATATAATCATGAAGATTCAACATGAAAAAGTACTAAAGATTCATATAAACAAGATTACAACATAAAGATTATTCAAGAAACAAGTTCATTACTACTATTAAATAACTAACATTAGCTCAATACTTGAATAATGATCAGAATACATGTATAAGAACAAGGAATCGAACCATAAACAAGCAAGGAATTGATGGGTTGGATCGGTTATGCTTCCATTCGGTCTTGAAGCTTCAAAGTGGTTTGATCAGGACTGCTTCGGAACCTAGAAATTACCCAGAAACATGGAGGAAAACACAACATTGAAACCAGTAGCGAATGGCTCTATTTATAGGCAATTTTTGGTTTGGCATGGCCGTGCCACCGGGTCGCACGGTCGTGCGACTGGTCTTGTCGGGTGACGTCATTTCTCTGATTTGAGGTCAGAAAAGTGGACTAGTGGACAAGTTGTCTGGGTCATCAGATTGGCACGGTCATGTCGTGGATCGCACGGTAGTGCGATGTCATCAGAAACCTGATCAGAAATCATGGTCTGGCTAGTGCACGGTCATGCGGCGTATCGCACGGTAGTGCGGCCCGTGAAAACATCGGCACCATCAGTCGCACTGCAGTGCTTCCGAGATCGGACAACTCGCACGGTAGTGCGGCCGGATCGCACGGTCGTGCAACACCTGGCAGTCATCAGAATTTTGTCTGTTTTATCAGATTTGGATCAGAATTTCCCCGTTTTCATTAGATTTGTCTTTTGTACTCCGTTTAAGACCTGAAAATATAAAAGTATCGGATTTGGTACCTAAACGTCGCGGTTTCGGTCAAAAATGCTTAAAACAGAAGTGTTTTGGGGGATACAAACATGTATAATTTAACGTGTATCAAACATCCCCACACTTGAACTTTGCTTGTCCTCAAGCAAACTTAAAATACAGCAAGGAATCAAATCTGAATATTTACAAAGTTACTAATATGTTTGGTGGTCAAATTGGTTTTCAAAAAGTCATCATCAAAGATTTTAAAACAAACAAGCTTTGTTGGATGTATGAAAGGATAACCATAAAGCAATGATTCTACGTTCGATTGATTTAGCATGCAAATCTTTACATTTCTCACAATGTTCACACACACTCGGTTATATTTATGAATCATACATATAACGTGTATGTAAAACACTAGATGCCTAGTTAATGAATCATGCAATATCATAAGCTTGTCAAAAGATCTAATCTCCACCAATTAATATGTGAAAAACATAAATCAAGAGGTCTTTGATGGGTTGTAGCGTTAGGCTATGGTTAAGGGTATGGAATTGTCACGACCCCCGACCCCGCCCTGGAAGCGGGAGCCGCGAGCCAGCCAAGTGGTACCGGTGGTTATTTTGAAAAGTATTGCAGCGGAAATTTCATCAAGACCGTGAGTTAGGAAAAATATCAGAGTTTTGAAACACCGGATTTTTATTTATTAAACATGTGGGGATAAACCCATGTTTTGCAAAGGTAGCTTTAATGTGGGATAAATCCGAATACATAAAACATCTTTTCCTTTATTTAATTTAATTGTTAAAATAAGCCACTTCTGTAAGCCTTTTGGGCCGAATCCAACTCTTATTCCAATCTACTATAATCACCTGAAACGTGTTTTAAAAAGGTTTTGTCAGCAGGAAATACTGGTGAGTTCATTCAGTTTGTACAAAAAGACACATTGCTATAATTCACAGTATTAAGAGCGATTACAATTGCCCCTATCTTATAATTATCTGGTCAAGTTGTCACTCGATCGGATCTATGACTGTGGTCATATCACTATTGGGTCCTGTCACCCAATAATGACGTGTATCACTAATTAGGCTCGCCCACCTAAGAGTGATAATACAGCAGTAATGTGCACAATACCCCACTTAGTGCCAGTAATTAAAGATTTGCAAAGACTTAATCACTGTAATTATAACTGGAAAATAAATTTGGGGTTTTGTAAAGCAGTTTTAATAAAAAGAGAATGACACACATTATAAGCATGCAGTCTTGATTTAACAAGCTTCTTGATTCTACGCCTTCTGATAACTAAGCATTTAACTTATAGTTCTGAATCTTGTGATGATTAAATATCTTGTTTGATATTAAGTTTATGGATCGGAGTTTGCTGATAGTTACGGCCCCGGGCGGAAATATTTCTTTAACTGTGTGTGGACCCATCCATCGGGATTTTAGCTTCCCGGCGAATAAACGCAGTCTTGAGTTATATAACAAGACAAGATCTCCTACACGGAAATCCTTATGGTCTCTCAACCTCTTGTCATGAAATCTCTTGACTCGTTCCTTGTATCTGCTAGAACTCTCGTAGGCATGACTTCTTAGCTCCTCAAGCTCGTGGATTTGAAGGAAACGGGCTTCACCTCCGCTTTTCAAATCCATATTTGCCGTTTTTAAGGCCTAGAATGCCTTGTGTTCTAGCTCGACTGGTAGATGACACGCTTTTCCTTAATCCAACCTAAAGGGCGTGGTCCCGATAGGTTTCTTTAATGCTGTTCTAAAAGCCCACAAAGCGTCATCTAACTTGTCTGACCAATCCTTGCGATTGTTATTAATGGACCGCTCAAGGATTCATTCATAACCTCTACTTGCCCGCTCGTTTGAGGATGGTATAGCGTAGCCAATCTATGATGAACACCATAACGGGACAAGGCTCGTTCTAACTGTGCATTACAAAAATGCGTTTCTCGGTCACTGATAAGTGCATTTGGAGCACCAAATCGAGCAAACAAACTTTTTAAGAACCTCACAACCACCCTAGCATCGTTTGTAGGCAAAGCTTGTGCTTCGGCCCATTTTGAGACATAGTCTACAACAACTAGGATGTATTTGTTACCTCGTGAGGTTGGAAATGGACCCATGAAGTCGATACCCCATATATCAAAGACTTCACAGACTTGCATTGGATGTTGAGGCATTTCATTGCGTGCGGAGATACTTGTTGCCCTTTGGCAAGCGTCACACGCTCTAACCCATTCGTGTGCGTCACGAAAGATGGTGGGTGATGTATGCAAAATGCAACATATAAAATACAACAAATGTGGCATAAAACTAACCCTTTTTTAGTACTAATGTTGGAAAAAGTGTGTTTTTGTCTTCCTTTTGTATTTTCAGGATTAAATGAGCTCAAATGAACAAAAGAAGCAAAAAGGCAGCTAAATCTAACATAAATACAAGAAAAGGAATAAACGTGGCATGCCCGACCCCCCGACAGCATCTTCCCAAGCAAAAACAAGAGAATAGAAGGCTGAACATGCCCCGTGCTCAGTGAGCACGGGGGCGTGCCCAAGTGTCTGCAGAAAAGACAAAGTTGTAGAAGCTTCTATCACCCACCACGGGGGCATGCCCAGCGGACACGGGGCCATGGTCAACTCTAAGATTCGCAGAATCTGAGGAAATCTTGATAGTACAGATACGCTTCTGCACACGGGGTCTTGCCCAGCGGACACGGGGGCGTGTTTAACTAATGCAGACAAACTACAATTAATGAAGAAAGAGAAGGAGGATGGACACGGGGCCGTGCCCAAGCTTCTGTTCAGGCTATAAATAGGGGTGCTTGGCTCATTTGCAAACCATCCCTTGGCACACCACCTCTCTCACACTTCACCCACCCACCACCACCATCACAACACCATCATCCACCACCATCATCCATCATCCATCATAGAGTGTGTGAGTAGTCTCGGGATCCAAGATTGATCGTATGAGTTCTTGACAATCAAAGGCCATGTTTGCCTAAGTCTCTTACATCACTTGGTGAAGACAAGTGTCTAGTGTAATACTTTTTATTTTTAATCTTTTCGCACTTTTTATTTGGTTATATATTAATGACTTTAATAACTAGTTTCTTACGTTGAAGGAGAATCTTCCTTATCATTTGTCTGTGGTGTCTTGGCATTATTTTACTGTCTATATAAAATAAAAGATTTTCACCATTCATATCTCCACGGTCTATATGGAGATATGTTGGCTACCTGGTCGGGGGTTAAGGGAATGGTTTGGTAAGAGTCTTGCCTTGTTCAGTGTATAGATCCTGCAAGGACCTGGGTCAAATTTAGTAGGATCTCCTTCAATACCCACCTGTATTGGATGGCGGGGGTCCAAACTCTTTGATCCCCTCATATGTAAGCTACTATTAAAACTTTAACCCGGCTACTTAGGACTGTATCCCTGCTGACTCAGACTACTTAGCCGAGGGTAACATTACCTTCAAAAGAGGGGCCCACCACATTATACACTAATAACTTAATTAATTATCTTTCAATAATCCAACCCTTTAGGATTGTATCCTTGCTGACTCAAACTACTGGGTTGAGGGTAACATCACCTTCAAAAGAGGGGCCTACTGCAATAACTAAGATAATCTCTTAAAAAGTGCAAAAGTGCGGAAATAATCAAAGGTTACACTAAACACGAGTCGGATCCAAGTGATTCATCTTGTCTATCTGTTTTTATTTTTTATTTTATTTTTCAGCATTTTAGTTAGTTTTATTTTTCTAGTTAAAAACCTTTTTCTAAACTTTTGATTTGATTAGACGTTGAGGATAAACCGGTATTAAAAGCTGTTGTGTCCTTGGACGACCTCGATGTCACAGGCCCCGACCCGGTTTTACCCGTTTCAGGAGCCGCGGGACAGAAACCTGTGGTATTGCTTATTTTGGCAGCGGAAATTTTAAAAGGATCTTTTTAAATGTGAAAATGCCCAATTTATTTTATTTCGTAGTTCGGGACAAACCCCATAATTTACAATAAAGGGAATTTCACGAGGAATCCCTGATTTTACAAAACATGTTTATTTCTTTTATTGAGCCACTACTTCAAGCTTGTTGGTGCTCTGTAGCACTTTCCCTTGATTTACAATAGGTCACCTGAAACATGTTTTAAAAAGGTTTTATCAGCAAGGAATACTGGCGAGTCATTCAAGTTGCACAAAAGACGCATTGTTATAACAATGCACACGAAAACTAGGTCAGTAACTTAATACAACTTTTACGACAACTCACGAGATCAAAACCTTTACGACGAATGACAAAGTATAGCCCAAATACGGGCAACACTTAAACATTCATCGGATTGGTTTTTATCGATCGGACATTGAATCGTAGCAGTGATCGAGTTATTACCCTGTTATCGCGGCAGAATTTCGTGCTTGTGTGTGTTTTTGAACTAAACAGACGATATCTTAGCATACAATTTGAATTTTAACGTCGAACCAACACCAAAATGCAAGTGCTAATGCCCTACATTTATACTAAAAAATTGGCTCCCTCCCGTGGCGCGAGGGCACCCCCACTAGCATAGGGTTGCCTCATGTCTAACTAGCTTGGGTGAGTTGACGGTTTATTAAAAATCGATTTCTACAGTGAACTGTTTAGATAATACTAATTAGGGAATACCCCCCCCCCCCCAGAGTTTTAGGGGGCCCTGATCCTGATTCCAACTGTTCTGAAAATTTTAGGGGCCATGCAATATTACTTGGGGGTCTCAATTAGGGTTTCCTATTGAACATAATAAAATAAGAAATAATAATTTTGGCGAGAGTCGTTACAGCCTCCCCACCTTATTAAAATCTCATCCTCGAGATTTATTGGAACAAGTAGGGATATTTTCGCTTCATCTCTGATTCCAGCTCCCAAGTGTACTCCGGTCCTCTCTTTGAATCCCACTTGACTTTGACCAGCACTAGTCATTTGTGCTTGAGAAACTTGACCTTTCTGTCTTCTATATGCAGTGGTTTCTCCACAAATTTTAACTTCTCATTTACCTCTATATCTTGGAGAAGTACTACCAGGGATTCGTCAGATAGACATTTCTTGAGGTTGGATACATGAAATACATCATGTACCCCGGCTAATTCTTCGGGTAGTTGTAGGCGATAGGCGACTGGTCCTATTAGCTGGGTTACTATGAATGGTCCTATGTACCTTGGACTTAGCTTTCCTTTTTTTTCCGAACCGAACTACTCCTTTCCAAGGAGAAACTTTCAAGAGTACCTTGTCTCCAACTTGAAATTCTAGTGGTTTCGTCGATTGTCTGCATAACTCTTCTGGCGATCTCGAGCCGTCTTGAGTCTTTCCTTGATTTGAGTGATTTTGTCGGTGGTTTCTTGCACAATCTCGGGACCTAATAACTGACTGTTAGTGCAGTTGTCTGTCGACTACATCTTTGTTCGAGTCTCTCAAATAGAAAGTCAAGTCGCTACGAGTTTCACTACAGATTGACTACAGCAATATCCAAGGGGGAGATTGTTGATGCATGTAATGTCTATCGCTTTCGTCAATCCGTGTCGTAGTGAAAAGCCGGAAGGAATCAAGCGCGTAATGTCTTATTTAGTTAGAAATGGCAAGGTGGCAAACTTGTAATTAATGAGAAATATCATTAAAGTTGCCTTGACCATATAAATAGGGGATTATGTCATGAGTTAGTTAGTTTTTAGAGATTTGGAGTTAGATTTTAGAGATCTTGAGTTAGAATTTGGAGAAGACTTGGAGAGGAGACTTTCTAGAGAGAGAAAGTAGAGAGAGAAAGTGATTATAAACGTGAATCTTGTACCGAATTGTCATATTTCTCAATAGATTCTCGTTAGTAGTACGTTATAGTGTGTTCGGTCACGTACGTTCACGGATTCCGCACGTGAAACGTTCGTTACGCAATCGAACGGTGTCAAAACCGGTCCTACACTGACTTTCTCCTATTTCTGCCCAACAAACTGGAGTTCTACACTTGTGTCCGTATAGTGCTTCGAACAGGGCAGCTTCAATGCTTGCATGATAACTATTGTTATAGGAGAATTCAATTAAGGGTAGGTGGTCATCCCAGTTTCCACCAAAATCTATTACACATGCTCTGAGCATGTCTTCTAGGGTTTAAATCGTCCTTTCACTTTGTCCGTCTGTTTGAGGATGGTAAGCTGTACTTAAATTTAACCGCGTCCCCATGGCTTCCTGGAAACTTGTCCAAAAATGTGAAGTGAAACGACTATCTCTATCCGATACAATAGAGAGTGGAACTCCATGTAGGGATACTAATTCATCTACATATAGTTTGGCTAGCCTTTCCATACTGAAAGTTTCCTTCATGGGTAGAAAATGAGCTGATTTGGTTAATCGATCCACAATTACCCAAATTGCGTCGTTTCCTTTTCTGGTTTTGGGCAACTTAGTAACAAAATCCATGGTTATTAGTTCCCATTTCCAAACAGGCATTTCTAACGGTTGGAGTAACCCTGAAGGTTTCTGGTGTTCTGCCTTAACTTGTGAACAGGTTAAACACTTAGATACATATCTAGCTATGTCCTTTTTCATTCCTATCCACCAAAAATTATTTCTTAAATCTTGGTACATCTTATTATTACCAGGATGCATGGTATACCTAGATTTATGGGCTTCCTCTAAAATCTTATTTCTTAACTCTCCTTGCTTATGTACCCAAATCCTTCTTTTGTGGAATCTCCAAATTCCATCAGCTCCTTGCTCCAATTCCTTTATTCTCCCTTTCATTCCTTCAGCATCATCCTTGATTGCTGTTTCTTGAATAGTTTTCAGTTGTTCAATTAAATCTAACTGTAGATTTAATCTAAGAGCACGAACTCGCTTTTGCTTTTCATGATACTTACGACTTAAGGCATCTGCGACTACATTTGCTTTTCCTTCGTGATAGTGAATATCACAATCATAGTCACTAAGAATTTCCATCCATCTTCTTTGCCTCATGTTCAATTCTTTTTACCCAAATATGTATCTTAAACTCTTATGATCGGTATAAACGGTAAATTTACTTCCATACAGATAGTGTCTCCAAATCTTAAGGGCAAAAATTACCGCTCCTAATTCTAAGTCATGAGTCGTATAGTTTTCCTCGTGCTTCTTCAATTGCCTTGAAGCATATGCAATTACCTTTTTGTGTTGCATTAACACACATCCTAATCCTAGCTTAGAAGCATCACAGTAAACTTCAAAATATTCTGTTCCTTCTGGCAGAGCTCGAATTGGGGCGTTTGTTAACTTTTGCTTCAAAATCTTAAAAGCCTCTTCCTGTCTAGGTCCCCATTCAAACTTTACTGTTTTACAGGTTAGCTTAGTTAATGGTACTGCTATCTTAGAGAAATCTTTAATGAAACGCCTATAGTACCCAGCTAATCCTAGAAAACTTCTAACTTCCGTAGCTGATTGTGGGACCTTCCATTTGGGGATCGCTTCTATTTTGGAGGGATCTACGTGAATACCTTCATGATTCACCATGTGTCCTAAAAATTGCACCTCCTGAAGCCAAAATTCACATTTCGAGAATTTGGCGTAAAGCTTTTCCTTTCTTAACAAAGTTAAGAGTGCATGTAGATGCTCAAAATGCTCGTCCTGACTCTTGGAATAAATAAGTATATCGTCGATGAAGACAATTACGAATTTATCCAAATACGGTTTATAGATCCTATTCATCATATCCATGAATGCTGCAGGAGCATTTGTTAATCCAAAGGGCATTACTGTAAACTCGTAATGACCATACCTTGTTCTAAAAGCGGTTTTAGGTATGTCTTCTTCTTGTACCTTCAACTGATGATATCCAGAGCATAAATCTATCTTAGAAAAATATCTAGCTCCCTGAAGTTGATCGAAGAGATCATCAATCCTAGGCAATGGGTATCGGTTCTTAATTGTAACCTTATTCAATTCCCTATAATCGATACACATCCTCATCGAACCATCCTTCTTTTTCACAAACAACACTGGTGCTCCCCAAGGGGATGAACTAGGTTGTATGAATCCTTTACTGAGCAATTCATCTAATTGATTTTTCAGTTCTAACATTTCAGTGGGCGCTAATCGGTAGGGTGCTTTAGCTACGGGTGTGGTTCCAGGAATCAAATGAATTCTAAATTCTACTTCTCTATCGGGTGGTAATCTTGGTAGTTCTTCTAGGAATACATCCGAGTATTCTGATACTACAAGAATTTCCTTAAGTTCCTTACCCTTAGTGCTAATGATTACCGAAATCATATACACTATTCCTTGCTTTCGTTCATAACTAGCAACTTTCATTATTGAAATGAACTTCGTAGACTTACGTGGTTTATCTCTTGCAACCACGATTATTTCTCCTGATGGCGCATGAATTTCTATAGAATTCTTATCACAGAGGATTCGAGCATGGTTGGCTACTAACCAATCCATTCCTAACACAACATCGAATCCAGCTAAAATCATAGGTAACAGATTTGCAGAAAATTTATGACCTGAAAGTTCTATCTTACCTTCTTGCAAAACTTGATCTATGCTAACAGAATTCCCATCTGCTGTTTCTACCGTAAAAATTTATCTAAGGTTGGTTAAAGGTAGGTTAAGAGCTTGGCAGAATGAAGTATTTATAAAACTTTGGTTTGCACTAGAGTCAAATAATACTTTCGCATAAATGTTATGAACTAGGAACGTACCCGCTATCATATCCGGAATCAGATCTGCTTCTTGGGTCGTTAGCTGAAAAGCTCTTGCATTCTTTTTGGTAGTTTCTTCTGCAGGTTTAGCCTTGTTGTCAGCTGGTTTAATCAGTTTAGGGCAGTCTGGCCTAAAATGTCCAGTTTCTCCACAATTGTAGCAGACCCTTGTTTTCTTCCTGCATTCCTCCTCTCGGTGCCCTACAGCTTTGTAGAAACTGCAGACTTCATTACATTTTCCGAAATGTTTCTTTTTGCAGTTTCTGCAAAACGGCGGGGTGGAAGTTTGCCCAGTTCCTTTTCTTTTAAAGTTGATGTTATTACCCACCCGAAATTCTTGGGTAATCTTTTGGGCTAACTCCTTTTTCCTATTTTCTTCTCGCGTACGCATCAGTCCGTCAGTCAAAGTGTTGGCTAACTCTACTGCATCGTCAATTGTACGAGGCCTTGCAGCTTTAACGATATCCCGAATCTCGCTAATCAAACCCCAAATATAGCAAGAAATGAGTACCGGTTCTGGCGAGGCCAGAGTTGGCACTATTCTGGCATACTCGAAAAATTTCGAAGTATACCCTCGACAGTCAACATCCACCATTCGATGGCTCAGGGACTTGTTTGCCATTTGTTCCTTTTCATATTTGGGGCAAAATTTCCTTTCCACCATTGCTTAAATTCCTCCCAACTCATGGCATATGCCATGTCACTTCCCTTGGCTTGCAATACCGTATTCCACCATTCTAATGCCTCTTCCTTGAAAAGGTGAATAGCATACATAACTTTGTCTTCCTCTGCGCATTTACTTATTTTAATTACTGCTTCGGTTTTTTCTAACCAACCAGGTGTTGCAACTTTCATTTTCTTGAGTACTGGGGCTTGAACCACATTATTCTCATTGTTATTGCCTCCGTTTACACTATTACTGAAATTATCGTCGCGTGTGCGTTTACTGGGGTTGGCTTGTGAAGGCTCCACAGGACTTTTAACAGCAGCGACGATTGTCGGGATAGCGTTGGCTATTCCCTGGGCGACGATGTTTTCTATGTCTTGCCGATTTAGAAAGTGATCCTCATTATTGTGTTCTGATTGATTAACTTCATTTACTGGTTCATTAATAGCGTGTTCCATCTGTTAATTAAAAGTATATCCAAGTTATTGGTACAATTAAATAACAACCGAACGCAATTAAAATAATCGCACAAAATCACAACAACACGTATAGCCAAAATTGTCGACCTTGCGATTATCAGATTTTTATATATTTTAATATGCCTCCGTACACACCTGTTATCTTACAATTTTTTTATTTTAAGTTATTTTACAAGATTATATTATTTATTTTTTATTATTATTAAACACATATTCCCACAACCACATACGATCCCCGTTAGCTGGCACTTCAGAAACGATGTTCCCTCTGGTCGTATTTCCCGGAGATCTGTTCTCCCACTTCCCGGATTCTATTTCCTGCGTCTACTAGCTCCTCGCCATAATGGCGGAGTTCAGCCAAGTTCTCATTGCTCATCGGTGGGTTAGGTGCAGGTTCCAGGTCGAACTGAGGGAAAAAGGTGTTAGGGTTATTTATAAGATTCTGAAATTGCCAGTCAGTGGTCCACCATTCTTCCAGTGCTCCTGGTAGAGGTCGGGGGTTGACAATGGGATCTGGGATAGCAGGCTCTAGATTAACGGGAAGTAGTGATTCAACTGGGTAATTAAAGAGGTTTTCATCGGCAGGTCCGATGAGGTCGCTAAGTGCCAGTTTACGATCCAACTCCTCCCAGGATGGCATTCCCTGGGCTTGTCTGGAACTTTCCCCGATCTCTATTCCCTTCCCCTTGTCTTTCGGATCCTCCGTCTTTGTAACTTTCTGTACCGCTGGTTTCTTTCTACGCACACGCCTCCAGCCTACAAACCTTCGTCTCTTTTTCGTCTTGGGTTTCTCCTGCGGTTGGGCCCGGAACACCATTGGCTCTTCGGTATCCGCCTGGTAGCCCATGAAAGTACCAGTGGTATCCATATCTGTGGTGTGGATAGTAAAGTTTTGAAGGGCTTCTGATAGTTCATTCATGCTGTTCGCACACACGAAGACACACACAAAATTCTAAGTTAAAATTTTGTGAATTTTTTTTTACAGAATCACAGAATGGCAATCAGAAAAATTAAGTATTTCTAAATACTCAATTTGCTTAAATCAGTGGCTCTGATACCACCTTTTTCTGTCACGGCCCCCGACCCAGTTTTACCCGTTTCAGGAGCCGCGGGACAGAAACCCGTGGTATTGCTTATTTTGGCAGCAGAAATTTTAACAGGATCTTTTTAAACGTGAAAATGCTCAATTTATTTTATTTCATAGTTCGGGACAAACCCCGTAATTTACAATAAAAGGAATTTCACGAGGAATCCCTGATTTTACAAAACATGTTTATTTATTTTATTGAGCCACTACTTTAAGCTTGTTGGTGCTCCGTAGCACTTTCCCTTGATTTACAGTAGGTCACCTGAAACATGTTTTAAAAAGGTTTTATCAGCAAGGAATACTGGCGAGTCATTCAAGTTGCACAAAATACGCATTGTTATAATATACAGTATTAAGGGTGATTACAATGTTTCTATCAACCAATTACCCCAAATCGGTATTTGTCACTTGACAGTGTCTGTGACTATGGTCAGATCACCCATTGGCTAACCCGATGTCCAATGGTGACGGGTATCAAGTAATGTATACAAAACCCCACATACCGGCAGTAATTGAAGACTACAAAGACTTAATCCCTGTAATTATAACTGGAAAACATTTAGGGTTTTGTAAAGCACTTTGATAAAAAAAGAATGACTCACATTGCAGATTTAGACGGGATGAGTTTCACCTACTGATTTTAGCCTGGTTAACCTAATTCAAATAACAATGCACACGAAAACTAGGTCAGTAACTTAATACAACTTTTACGACAACTCACGAGATCAAAACCTTCACGACGAATGACAAAGTATAGCCCAAATATGGGCAACACTTAAACATTCATCGGACTGGTTTTTATCGACTGGACATTGAATCGTAGCAGTGATCGAGTTATTACCCTGTTATCGCGGCAGAATTTCGTGCTTGTGTGTGTTTTTGAACTAAACGGACGATATCTCAGCGTACAATTTGAATTTTAACGTCGAACCAACACCAAAATGCAAGTGCCAATGCCCTACATTTATACTGAAAAATTGGCTCCCTCGCGTGGCGCGAAAGCCTGTAGCGTGGCGTGAGGGCACCCCCTCTAGCATAGGGTTGCCTCCTGTCTAACTAGCTTGGGTGAGTCGACGGTTTGTTAAAATTCGATTTCTACAGCGAACTGTTTAGATAATACTAATTAGGGAATACCCCCCTGAGTTTTAGGGGGCCCTGATCCTGATTCCAACTGTTTTGAAAATTTTAGGGGCCATGCAATATTACTTGGGGGTCTCAATTAGGGTTTCCTATTGAACATAATAAAATAAGAAATAATAATTTTGGCGAGAGTCGTTACACTCGATATCTTACCAACACTATACTACGCTCACGATGGGTGCACTTGCCCATATGTGTGTTTAGTGTTAGTAAATATCGTGTTTTATAAATTTAAAACTTGGCTAAAAAGTGTTAAAGGGCTTAAAATATACATTAAAAACTATACGACTCTTCACACGCATCAAGTTTTTGGCGCCGTTGCCAGGGACACAAGGATTTTAAGAAAGTTAGGAATCAACGACCTAATCGTTTTTTCTAATTTTTCATTTTTTTAGGATTTTCTTAATTTTTCAGCTTCTGCAGAACTCAGCACGGGCCGTGCTCGCTGAACACGCCCCGTGCCCAATCTTTGGAACTGGCAATCCTGTTTTAAGTCAGATAGTAAGCTGAACACGGGGCCGTGCCCACTCAACACGCCCCGTGCCCAAGTTTCAGTTACTGAAAACAGAACCGTAAGATCCCGACAGTTGGTAATTTCTGACACAAACATGAGTGATACTGATATTTTTTACTTTCGGCACTCTTATGGTACGTGGTGTCAAATATGTGGTGGCCCTCATAAAGATTTAGAATGTTATTTTCTAAATTGTAAGCCCCATTATATAGACCCATTGTTTTCCTGTAGCCTTAAGAGGGGCGAAAGTAAAAATAATCCCTATCTCTCCCTCGAATGCTCTCAACCGGACCTTCTAGGAGAAATGCTTCTTGATGAACTATTTCAATTGGAAGATCTAATTCTTAATTGGTTAAAAGAACTTAAGATGGATACCAATAATTCATCTCAAGACGATACCCAAGAAGAATTGTTGGGATCGCATTCGAATAAAAACAACTTCGTTGTTCCCGATATTACCTCTAACTCTAGCGAAGACTTGGGCGATAGTCATCCCTGTGTCGATTGTGCCATGAAGGACTCTCCATCGACTTCGTTCGGTGCATACATAGACCTGAGCGATTCGGCATACACCTTCTTTAACGAGAGTCCGGGAAAGGGTTGGACTTATCCACCTACATTTAGCACAGGAATCACCCTCACCGACAACCTCTTGCGTTCTCGTCTTAATCTAGAGCAATTAAGATATCTCAGGCACTTTGGGTTGTTCCATCCAGTAAGGAACCGCCCGATCAGGATAAGTTCCTTAGAAATAGACAAAACTTCATAAACAACCTCTAGACACGGGGCCGTGTCCAGGTCAGCACGCCCCCGTGTCCACCAATTTTTCACTCAATACCTCCATTAGAGCTTGAAATCACCATGATTCCAAGCTTTAAGGTGATGTTTGATAGATTTTTGTTCAAGGAATCTTGTTAAAAATAAGTTCTACAACAGTGTTTTAAGTTATTTCTGCTTAAAAATGCTTTGAAAACCTTGAAAATAATTTAAAACTCCAAGATTCCTTATCCCAAAAATCTGCAGACATCTGAACACGGGGCCGTGCTCACTGAGCACGGGGCCGTGTCCGAGGTACTATTCCGTAAAAATTGAACTCTTTTCGGTCTGTTTTCTCAGAATGGTGAGCAGAACTAGCGGAACATCTTCGTTGCACTCCAGGAACAACCGACAAGGGAGGAGGTCATCAACGGTTGAAGATTCTCTTGTGAACTACGTTTACGCCTTAAGAGAGGCCATTGATGAGATGACGGGCGTGGAAGAAGCATTGGTCGACCGTATTAATCATTTGACGGTGGGACTAGAGGGATGTCTTCGAGAGGTCAAGCTTTTGCACCAAAGGTTGAACATTCTCGCCTCTCCTCCTTTGGTACCAATTATCACCCAAAGGGCATGGAATGTGGTCCCGGAAGTCATCATTCCGGCCGAATGGTATGCCATACATCCGGAACCCCCTCGAGACATACTATAAGGGGTTCCGGTTGGTGTCACTCCCCCTCCACGAGATGTTGAGGAAAATGAAGCCGCCTTCTTCCTCCCGCGAGAGATAGAAGAATGACTTTAACAACATCTAGGGAACACCCCTCGGCTCGGAGTTCTACAAAGCTATTAGATACCGGAAAACTATTTCCGGAATTTTGGTTCCTATTGTAAAAGTAGAGCTCCTTAGGATGATTTTATGTATCACTTGACCTATCTAATTTAGGACCTTTAACTTTTATTTTTCTACTTAGTTTTCAATTTTCTAGGAATATTATGTAATTTTCTCTATTAAATGGAATGATGGTTTTAGTTAAATTGGTGTTTGGATGATGTTGTAATGGATAAAACACACTCGGGATGGTGAAGGATACCAAGGGAAACTTGAACTAGCACCCCATGCACAAAAACAGGGCCACCCGACAATTTTTCTTCATTACAGCAAGTTCAGCACGGGGCCGTGCTCACCCAACACGCCCCATGCCCAACCATCTACAGAAAATGCCCAGTTCAGGTAACTCGACACGGGGCGTGCTCGCTGAACACGCCCCCGTGCCCAGGCTTCTGTTTCTTTTTACTAATTTCTGTTACTGGCAATCTGAACACGGGGCCATGCCCGGACACCACGGGGCCGTGTCCAGACGCCCAGTAACATAAATTTTTGCTTTTTCACACCTTTTTACACATTCAATCAACCTAAAAACTTATTTTTGGGACACATTGAGGACAATGTGTAATTTAAGTGTGGGGGGATGCTAAAACCTTGAATCTTGCAAGTTCTAATTACAAGCCTTACACAAAACTCTATTGGAACCGCTAATCACCCCAAATTTTTTTCAAAAAAATTTCATTTTTTTTACTTGTCTAGGTTTAACTTGGGAATTTCAAGTTCTCAAAAGGTTATATTTTTTACAAATTTACAACCGATAGCGTCGTGATAAAAAGAACCAACATAAGAAATTATGAAATGGCATGACAAGTTTAGTTAAAATTTGATTATATATACTTGATCACATAAAAACGCATTCCCACAAAAAGTGAGTTTTGAGCCTTTATTGAGCATACAAATACATATCTTTAAACTAAATGCTCATTTTTCGTTTCTTGTGTGAATAGCCGCTTGGTTCTTACGACTCTAGAACCTGCCACGACGATACATTCCCGGTCCTTACCAACTTAAACCTGAGTAAGTAAATGATGGAGGCATTAGGACATTAGGACTAACCATTTTTATTTCTACACCATTATTTTTCTTTTTTTTTACCACCTACCCAAAATCCCCCTAGTTAACCCCTTTGAGCCTAAACCTTTTCATTTCTTAACCCAAAACAAACACCCTTTTACCCACCAAAACCCTTTTTTCATTTTAAACCCTTTATTTTAGTAACAAAGCTTGGTTTTTCTTATGACTTCCTTATAAAAAAAATTGATGAAGCCAAAAGAGATAAACAAACAAGTTTATCAAAAATAACTTTGTTTGAAGAAGGACTTCATCAAAATAAAAATTACAAAAACAAAAAGTCTTACGAAAACCGACGCTTTTTACGCTTTTCGCCTTTTACAAACCACTAACAATCGACAACTTGAGGAAGAAATGTGCTTTAATACTTTCCGAGTTTTGCAAGAATAATAATCGTGAACAGGCCAAGTTGACTAAGCAAAAACGAAAGTTGATGCCCCAACCACCTACCTTTAACCCAAGCCTAACCCTTCACCCAAAAAGTCCTCTTGATATTTACAAAGGTGTATAGTTAAAAAGGAGGAGGATTGATTGCTTGGCAAGCTTATGGTAGGAGTAAGTTCCATGCCGCTCTCGAGTGATTCACTAAAATACATCTTCGGCCGAGTGTTGAGTGATCCCCCGTGAGGTATGTGAATTTGTATATAAATGAAATTTTAAAAAGGCATGTTATGCCCTAATAAGTAATTTATCTTATGTAATGTTTTAAATAAATCATGACGAATAGGATTGTAAGTAAATAAAAATAAAACTTAATAAAGGATCTTGGAAATCCCGACACTCTATGACAAGCCCAAAAATATTCTCTTCTACCCATTCCATTTGGGAGTGTAAAGCCACATTATAAAGAGTTTTGCTTGAGGACAAGCAAAGATTCAAGTGTGGGGGTATTTGATGTGTGCAAAATACAACATATAAATTACATCAAATGTGGTATAAAACTAACCCTTTTTAGTACTAATGTTGGAAAAAGTGTATTTTTGTCTTCCTTTTGTATTTTCAGGATTAAATGAGCTCAAATGAACAAAAGAAGCAAAAAGGCAGCTAAATCTAACATAAATACAAGAAAAGGAATAAACATGGCATGCCCGACCCCCCGACAACATCTTCCCAAGCAAAAACAAGAGAACAGAAGGCTGAACACGCCCCGTGCTCAGTGAGCACGGGGGCGTGCCGAAGTGTCTGCAGAAAAGACAAAGTTGTAGAAGGTTCTATCACCCACCACGGGGGCGTGCCCAGTAGACACGAGGCCGCGGTCAAGTCTAAGATTCGCAGAATCTGAGGAAATCTTGATAGTACAGATACGCTTCTGCTCACGGGGTCGTGCCTAGCGGACACGGGGGCGTGGTCAACTAATGCAGACAAACTGCAATTAATGAAGAAAGAGAAGGAGGATGGACACGAGGCCGTGCCCGAGCTTCTGTTCAGGCTATAAATAGGGGTGTTTGGCTCATTTGCAAACCATCCCTTGGCACACCACCTCTCACACACTTCACCCACCCACCACCACCATCACAACACCATCATCCACCACCGTCATCCATCATCCATCGTAGAGTGTGTGAGTAGTCCCGGGATCTAAGATTGATCGTAAGAGTTCTTGACAATCAAATGCCATGTTTGCCTAAGTCTCTTACATCACTTGGTGAAGACAAGTGTCTAGTGTAACACTTTTTATTTTTAATCTTTTCGGACTTTTTATTTGGTTATGTATTAATGACTTTAATAACTAGTTTCTTATGTTGAAGGTGAATCTTCCTTATCATTTGTCCGTGGTGTCTTGGCATTATTTTACTGTCTATATAAAATAAAAGATTTTCACCATTCATATCTCCACGGTCTATATGGAGATATGTTGGCTACCTGGTCGGGGGTTAAGGGAATAGTTTGGTAAGAGTTTTGCCTTGTTCAGTGTATAGATCCTGTAAGGACCTGGGTCAAATTTAGTAGGATCTCCTTCAATACCCACCGGTATTGGATGGCGGGGGTCCAAACTCTTTGATCCCCTCATATCTAAGCTACTATTAAAACTTTAACCCGACTACTTAGGACTGTATCCCTGCTGACTTAGATTACTTAGCCGAGGGTAACGTCACCTTCAAAAGAGGGGCCTACCACATTATGCATTAATAACTTAATTAATTATCTTTCAATAATCCAACCCTTTAGGATTGTATCCTTGGTGACTCAAACTACTGGGTTGAGGGTAACGTCACCTTCAAAAGAGGGGCCTACTACAATAACTATGATAATCTCTTAAGAAGTGCAAAAGTGCGGAAATAATCAAAGGTTACACTAAACACGAGTCGGATCCAAGTGATTCATCTTGTCTATCTGTTTTTAGTTTTTATTTTATTTTTCAGCATTTTAGTTAGTTTTATTTTTCTAGTTTAAAAACCTTTTTCTAAACTTTTGATTTGATTAGACGTTGAGGATAAACCGGTATTAAAAGCTCTTGTGTCCTTGGACGACCTCGGTATCTTACCAACACTATACTACGCTCGCGATGGGTGCACTTGCCCATATGTGTGTTTAGTGTTAGTAAATATCGTGTTTTATAAATTTAAAACTTTGCTAAAAAGTGTTAAAGGGCTTAAAATATACATTAAAAACTATACGACACCTCACACGCATCAGTGGTCCAGTAAAACCCGGAGTCTAACACTTTCTTTGCAGTGTAGTTTACTCCATGATGACCTCCAGTTGGCCCTTCGTGATAGTGGCACAGAATGCTAGCTGCCTCCTCTCCAAATGCATATCTTCGGATCACCTAATCGGCTCCGACTCTAAACAAGTATGGTTCGTCCTAGATATAATATTTTAAGTCTGCAAAGAATTTCCTCTTTTGCTGATATGATAACCCTTTGATGAGGATTCCACATGCGAGGTAGTTTGCAAAGTCGGCGAACCAAGGTGTCTCGTTATTCATCTCGATATTTAAAAGGAATTCATGGGGGAATTTGTCATTGATTGGTTCCCACAACAAATTTTCAGAATTACCATGCTCAAGTCTCGAGAGATGGTCGACTGCAATATTTAAAGCTCCTTTTTGTCTTGGATCTTAATGTCAAATTCTTGTAGTAACAAGATCCATCTAATGAGGCGCGGTTTTGCGTCCTGTTTGCTAAAAAGGTATTTGATAGCTGCATGATCCATATACAAAATTGTTTTGGACAACACAAGGCAAGACCTAAATTTGTCAAAAGCATAAACTACTGCCAAAAGCTCTTTCTCTGTAGTCGTGTAATGTTCCTGAGCATCATGAAAAGTTTTACTGGCATAGTAAATAGGATGAAAATGCTTCTCCTTTCGTTGTCCTAAGACTGCTCCTATTGCAAAATCACCGGCGTCGCACATTATCTCAAATGGCAATGCCCAATCTGGTGCAACAAAAATAGGGGCTTCGATAAGCCTCTGCTTCAGCTGTTTGAATGCCTTCATGCATTCGTCTGAAAAGACAAATGGAGTGTCTTTTTCTAATAAACGGGTCATAGGTCTTGCGATTTTTGAAAAGTCTTTTATGAATCGCCTATAGAACCCTGCATGACCCAGGAAACTTCTAATCGCTCTGACCGAGGTAGGGGGAGGAAGTTTAGAAATGATGTCCACTTTTGCTGGATCAACTTTCAAACCGGCTTAAGAGATTTTGTGCCCGAGAACTACCCCTTCCTTCACCATGAAGCGGCATTTCTCCCAGTTCAGATTTTCAAGACATTGATTGAAAGAACTCTCGAAAACAGAGAAATCATCCATGAATACTTCCATGGACATGTCATGGAAAATGGCTACCATGCAGCGCTGAAATGTGGCTGGTGCATTACACAGCCCAAAAGGCATACGCCGGTAGGCAAATGTGCCGAACGAACATGTGAAAGTAGTCTGTTCCTGGTCCTCAGGGGCGATAGGAATTTGAAAATACCCTAAAAACCCATCCAGAAAACAGAAAAATGACTTCCCCGACAGACGTTCCAACATCTGGTCGATGAATGGAAGCGGGAAGTGGTCCTTACGGGTGGCATCGTTGAGTTTGCGGTAATCGATACAAACTCGCCATCCGGTGACGGTACGGGTAGGGATAAGTTCATTCCTATCGTTTGGGACTACAGTAATGCCACCTTTCTTTGGGTACTACTTGCACTGGACTTACCCAAACAGAATCATATATAGGATAAATCAGCCCTGCATCTAATAACTTAATTACTTCTTTCTTCACCACATCTTGCATGTTTGGATTCAAACGCCTTTGATGTTGTGCACTAGGCTTGTAATCGTCTTCCATTAGAATCTTATGAGTACAAAAAGAAGGATTAATGCCTTTGATATCCATAATCTTCCACGCCATGGCTTTCTTGTGAAGCTTTAGAACCTCGAGAAGCTGTCTCTTTTCCTCTTTCCCTAAAAATGTCGAAATGATGATTGGCAAGTGACACTCCTCGTCTAGAAAGGCATACTCGAGATGCGGTGGGAGTTCTTTTAACTCCAAAGACGGTGGATCTTCAATCGAAGGTTTCGACTTTTCTTCAACTTCACGGTCAATCTCCACAAATTGATCTGGACTTTGGGAACCATCATCACCGATTTGGCAAACCGGCTGCTCAACTTTGTCACCTTCTTGTGAAATGCCATTTAGGTTCCCACACAACAGATGTGTGTCTGTATCAATTTCTTCAATTGTGCCTTGGAAATGAGAGTTTACACAAGTGTCGACAATGTCGACATAGTAAAGCATGTCATCGTGACTTTGAGGATGTTACATTGTTCTTTTAATATCAGAAGTCACGTGCTCGTCATTTACTCGAAGCGTGATTTGGCCAGCTGCCACATCAACAATCATCCTCGCAGTATTGAGGAACGGGCGTCCAAGTATTAGTGGCACTTTTGAGTCTTCATCCATGTCAAGAATAACAAAATCCACTGGAAACACAAATTTGTCGATTTTAACAAGCATATTTTCAACGAATCCACGTGGATACTTGATTGAACGATCTGCAAGTCGAATGCACATTCTAGTGGGTGAAGGTTCACCCAGATCTAATTTAGCAAAGACCTTATAAGGCATAAGGTTTATGCTAGCTTCTAAATCAGCCAATGCGTGACTGACAGACATGCTGCCAATGAGGCAGGAAGCATAAAACTGCCCGGATCTCCTATCTTTTCAGGTAAATGATTTTGGAGAAGGGCTGAACAGTTTTCATTCATCAACACACAAGACAAGCTTTCGAGTTTCTACTTGTTTGTGAGGATGTCTTTTAAGAATTTTGCGTATTTAGGCATTTGAGTCAACGCCTCAACAAATGGTATGTTTATATGTAATTGTTTAAACATTTCTAGAAACTTACCATGTTGTTCATCGTTCTTCTTCTTTTTCAATCTGCTCGGATATGGAACTGGAGGCATGTAATCTGCAACTGGCTCCTGGAGTCGTGGTGTACTTACTAGGACTCGCCTAGCGTGCACCTCGTCCGAAGCGTTAGTATGGACCGTCTCAGTTGTTGGTGCATCCGTCTGTCGACTTCGTCTTGTATCGAGTCCTGTATGTATATAGATAGATCAGGGCTCGTTATATGAGAAATTTATCAAATATGGGTTTGAAGGTAATTTCGCACGAAATTACCAATTGGTAATTCCACACGAAATTACATGGTGATTTCACACGAAATCTGATTTCGCATGAAATCTAATTTCGTTTGTGGCAATTCCGTGCGAAATTAGCTCTCCTATAAATAGTTGAGGTGCCTTGTCATTTGTAACTTTCCGGCTTGAGTATCGAACTGCTGCCGAAGTGTCAACTCGCTGTAAAACGTTGTCAAATCAATCAAAAGACAGTTTAAAGTGAATATCTAGCTGAATTGACTTGATACGACTGTTTCCGCCTTTCGTATCGAGCAAAAACTCTCCTGATCGACTCATTCGGGTCAGAAAACGATCCTGCAAGTGGTATCAGAGCTCAGGAGGAAGAGTTCATACCAATTCAGCTGCAAATTCTGATTTCTACACCTTCTTTTCAAAATTAACCGTGAAAACTTGGTCAAAATGTCTTGAATTTCACACATTATGTGCGCAATAGTGTTTTAACAAACCCTTGAAAGTTTCAGACTTAAAATCAGCTTAAAACTTGATCAATTTGACAAAATTCAGCTTGAGATGATGACATTAGCATAATTTCGCACGAAATAAGGATCTAATTTCGCTTGAAATAGCCTAATTTCGCACCAGATTGTAATTTCGTTTGAGAGTTCCACACGAAATCAGTGATTTCGCTTCAAGTTGTAATTTCGTTTCATAATTTCACACAAAATCACCTATTTCGTTTGAAAGTGTGGTATTTCACACGGAAATAGTTATTTCGCACCAAAAGTTAATTCCGCTTGAAGAGAGTATTTCGTTTGAAAGTTAATTCAGTTTGAATCTGACTGTTTGTGAGATTTTGAAAACGGAAACATGGAAGAAGAATTTTATAACGCCTTTGCTACTCCGATTACCATTGCACAACACACAATGTTAGAAAATGAAACGGGTGCCATGCAAAAACTGCCTAAGCTCATGAATATCGAGGAGTATAAAGGATGGGAAGAACGATTTGAGAATTGGGTTCAAGCAAATTATTTGGACGCTTGGGAATGTGTTGAAACGAAATATGTTAGACCAATGACTGATGATGAGGAGGTAATTGCAATTAAAGATCTTAGTGCAAAAGAGAAAAATAAATACAAAGATGAAAAGATGATGACTAGTTTGTTACATCAAGCTATTAAGGAAGATATCTTGGTTTTATTGCGACACAATGGAACTGCTTATTCTATCTGGAAAGCATTAAAATCAAAGTTTGTTGGAAGCAAAGAAATGATCAAGAACAAAAAATCACTTTTGAAAAAAGAATTTGATCTATTCCGTGGTTTGAGAACCGAGATCACTAAGCAGATCATCGAAAGATACTGCAATTTGTTAGTCAACATGAAGAGGGTGAGCATCACAAAGGATAATGAAGAGTTGATTGAGAAGTTGGCTGATGCATTGCCACATGAAACTTGGGGCACATACCTCATGATGTTGAGAAACAAGAAAGATTTTGGGAATCTAACACTGAGTAAGTTCATTGAAAAGCTTGAAGCTCAAGAGATGGAACAAAGGAAAATTTCTAGAATGAAAGATTTTGATGGTGAACAAGATATTGGGCTTTATTACAAAGCATGGTTGAATGATAAAACCAACATGTCACCAAAGGTTGAGACTGAATTCAATGCAAAGAGTTCATTGGGAGGTTCATCTAAAGGATCAAACAGCAAAACAAGTTTTTCGTCATACCCGTCATTTGATCCAAACTTGTCAACAACCAAGAATGGCAAGAAGTTATAATGCAACATTGTATTGAATCTTGAGAATGATCAGGATTATTCAGAAGAAGTTGCAAAAAGTCACATGTCTTTGTTGGGGACTGTGCTAGAGTCATATGGGAGTTTAGTTGCAGGAAGGATTAGGAATCCAATATTGACAAAAGAGGATTACGATCAGATTGATGCTGAGGAAATGGAATTGATGGATATAAAATGGTGTTTAGCGAGTGTGTTGAGGAGAGCCGAAAAGTTTAAACAAATTATGGGAAGAGATGATTTCTGTGATGCAAATGTTTCTACTTTAGGATTTGATAAATCTAAAGTTACTTGTTTTCGTTGCAGGGAAAAAGGACACTTCAAGAGAGAGTGCACGAATCGCGAAGCAAGTGGAGCTCAAAATCCATTCAACAACAATGATTATTATAGGAAGGCAATTTATCACCAAGTTGCTCAACAACCACATCAACAACAACCACAAACTGCTCATGCCAGGAAGGAGATTGAAGATTCATCAAAGAGAGCTTGTATGGTGAATCAAGAAGATAACAAATCATCAAAAGGATTCAGTTGGGACAAATATGTTTCAGCTGATGGTAAAGCATGTCTGATAGATCAAGATGATGAAAAGTTACC
The DNA here is from genome assembly GCF_002127325.2 of Helianthus annuus. NCBI lineage: Eukaryota > Viridiplantae > Streptophyta > Magnoliopsida > Asterales > Asteraceae > Helianthus > Helianthus annuus. The sequence goes on from NC_035434.2 coordinate 143,339,027, forward strand.
AGAAGGATTTAGCTGGGAAAATTTCAGTTGGGATGACTATGATCCTAACAAAACTCCAAATCACAAAGCTTTTGTCGCTAGAGTTGCTGAAGACAGTGATAATGATGATGATTATTATGCTAGGAGAATGGAAGAGCATTTAAGAATGATGGAGGAGAGTGACAGTGATGATGAAAAGCTAAAAAGAAAAAGAAGAAAGCTAAAAAACCTGTCAGCAGTGATGATGAAGAAGTTCCAGTGGTCAAGAGAAAAGTAAAAGAAGTTCCAGCTTTCAAAGTTGAAGAAGAAGCTGATGCACGAAAGATTCCAGTGAAATGTGAGAACTGTGAAGCAGTGAAAAAGCAAAACAGTATTTTGATTCACAACATGAACAGATTGAAAGAGTCTTATGATGTTCTAAACAAATCAATGAATCTGTACAATCAAAAAAGCAGTGAACAAGCAACAGCCATGAAGACACTTCAAGGAGCTTTCATGACAAAGCAAAGAGTTGTCAACAATTACATTGAAAAGTGTGCTGTTCTGGAACAAAAACTGGAAACTCAGAGAATTGACACAGAAAGAGTTAATAGATTGTTAAAAAGTTACTCATGTACTTCTTATGTCATTGACAGGATTTATCCAAATGTTGAAGGCATGAAGGCTTTTGAAGAAGAAACGTCTGTAGAGAAGACTTGTGAAACAAAGGAGAAAACCAAAGTGAAAAATTTTGGTAAGAAACAAAGCGTCAGTTACAACAAGTGTCCACCCCTGCTTGAAAATGGATATTCTCCACGAAATCCAAATTCAGAAAGAGTCGAAAAGGCAACTGATGTGCACAAAATGCAACATATAAATTACATCAATTGTGGTTTAAAACTAACCCTTTTTTAGTACTAATGTTGGAAAAAGTGTGCTTTTGTCTTCCTTTTGTATTTTCAGGATTAAATGAGCTCAAAATAATAAAAGAAGCAAAAAGACAGTAAAATCTAACATAAATACAAGAAAAGGAACAAAAGTGATATGCCCGACCCCCCGACGACATCTTCCCAAGCAAAACAAAGAAAACAGAAGACTGAACACGCCCCGTGCTCAGCGAGCACGGGGCCATGCCCAAGAAGCAGCAGAAAAGACAAACCTATAGAAGCTTTTACTGCCCACCACGGGGCCGTGCCCAGCGGACACGGGGGCATGGTCAAGTTGCTGCAGGCGCATTTATTGTAATCGCGAATTACAATTAATGAAGAGAGAGACTGTTAGATGGACACGGGGCCGTGCCCGAGCTTCTGTTCAGCCTATAAATAGGAGTGTTTGGAGCTCTTGCAACTCATCCCATGGCACACCACCTCTCTCACACTTCACCCACCACCCACCACCATCACAACACCATCATCCACCACCATCATTCATTGTCCATCATAGAGTGTGTGAGTCGTCTCGGGATCCAAGATTGATCGTAAAAGTTCTTGACAATCAAAGGCCATGTTTGCCTAAGTCTCTTACATCACTTGGTGAAGACAAGTGTTTAGTGTAATACTTTTTATTTTTAATCTTTTGCACTTTTTAATTGGTTTTGTATTAATGACTTTAATTACTAGTTTCTTATGTTGAAGGTGATTCTTCCTTATCGTTTGTCCGTGGTGTCTTGGCATTATTTTACTGTCTATATAAAATAAAAGATTTTCACCATTCATATCTCCACGGTCTATATGGAGGTATGTTGGCTACCTGGTCGGGGGTTAAGGGAATGGTTTGGTAAGAGTCTTGCCATTGTTCAGTGTATAGATCATGTAAGGGACCTGGGTCAAATTTAGTAGGACCTCCTTCAATACCCAAAGGTATTGGATGGCGGGGGTCCAAACTCTTTGATCCCCTCGTAAGTTAAACTACTATTAAAACTTTAACCCAGCTACTTAGGACTGTATCCCTGCTGACTCAGACTACTTAGCTGAGGGTAACGCCGCCTTCAAAAGAGGGGCCTACCACATTATGCATTAATAACTTAATTAATTATCTTTCAATAATCCGACCCTTTAGGATTGTATCCTTGCTGACTCAAACTGCTGGGTTGAGGGTAACGTCGCCTTCAAAAGAGGGGCCTACTACAATAACTAAGATAATCTCTTAAACAAGTGCAAAAGTGTGAAAATAATCAAAGGTTACACTACACACGAGTCGGATCCAAGTGATTCATCTTGTCTATCTGTTTTTATTTTTATTTTATTTTTCAGCATTTTAGTTAGTTTTATTTTCTTAGTTTAAAACCTTTTTCTAACTTTTTGATTTGGTTAGACGTTGAGGATAAACCGGTACTAAAAGCTCTTGTGTCCTTGGACGACCTCGGTATCTTACCAACACTATACTACGTCCACGATGGGTGAACTTGCCCATATGTGTGTTTAGTGTTAATAAATATCGTGTTTTATAAATTTAAAACTTGGCTAAAAAGTGTAAAAAGGGCTTAAAATAAATACCTAAAACATATATACACTAACACGCATCAAGTTTTTGGCGCCGTTGCCGGGGACACAAGGATTTTAAGAAAGTTAGGAATCAACGGCCTAATGATTTTTTCTATTTTTCTTTTTATTTTTTAGGATTTTCTTAATTTTTCAGCTTCTGCAGAACTCAGCACGGGCCGTGCCTGCTGAACACGCCCCCATGCCCAATCATTGGAACTGGCAATCTTGTTTTAAGTCAGACAGTAAGCTTAACACGGGGCCGTGCCCACCCAACACACCCCCGTCCCCAAGATTCAGTTACTGAAAACATAACCGTAAGATCCCGGCGGTTGGTAATTTCTAACACAAAAATGAGTGATAATGATCTTTTTTACTTTCGGCACTCTTATGGTACGTGGTGTCAATTATTTGGAGGCGGTCATAAAGAATTAGAATGTTATTTTCTAAATTATAAGCCCCACTATATAGACCCATCCTTTGCCTGTATCCTTAAGAGGGGCAAAAGTAAAAATAATCCTTATCTCTCCCTCGAAGGCGCCCAACCAGATATTCTAGGAGAAATGCTTCTTGATGAACTATTTCAACTAGAAGATCTAGTTCTTAATTGGTTAAACGAACTTAAGATGGATTTCCTTGATTCATCTCAAGACGATTACCAAGAAGAAGCATTGGGATCGCATTCAAACAACCTCGTTGCTTCCGACAATACCTTTAACTCTAGCGAAGACTTGGACGATAGTCGTCCCTGTGCCGATTGTGCCGTGAAGGACTCCCCATCAACTTCGTTCGGTGCATACATAGACCTGAGCGATTCGGCATACACTTTCTTTAACGAGAGCCCGAGAACAGGTTAGACTTGTCCACCTACATTTAGCATAGGAATCACCCTCACCGACAACCTCTTGCGTTCTCGTCTTAATCTAGATGAATTAAGGTATCTTAGGCACTTTGGGGTTGTCCCATCCAGTAAGGAACCACCCGATCCAGATTAGTTCCTTGAAAATAGACAAACTTCATAATCAACCTTTCGACACGGGTCCGTGCCCAGCCAACACGCCCCCGTGTCCACCAAAAGATTCCTTTCTGACCTTACGTCAGAATACGGACAAACTGTGTCAGGATCTTGCCTGCACACGAGGCCGTGTCCAGCCGACACGGGGCCGTGTCCAGCATGCTGTCGTTTTCTATAAATGCAGCCAAGAATCCTGCACATTTGGACCATCCAGGGACAGAGATTTGAAGGGATCTTCTCTCCTACCATCCTAGGTATGTTCTAAAAGAAGGTTCCAACAACCATCTTGTCCTTTCCTCTTTTATCTTTCCTTCTTCTTCATCTTTCTCCAAAAACCTCCATTAAAGTTTGAGATTTCAAGCTTTATGGCAAGGATTATTGAGTTTTGTTCACGGAATCTTGTTAAAAATAAGTTGTATAACATTGTTTTAAGTTACTATTATTCAAAAAGGCTGCACAAGTTAGAAAAATAACTTAAAACTTCAAGATTCCTTGTTTCAAAATTCTGCAGAAAGGTGAACACGGGGCCGTGCTCATTGAGCATGGGGCCGTGTCCAAGGTACTGTTTCATTAAAATAAGCTGTTTTCGGTTTATTTTCGTAGAATGTCAAGTGAAAACAGTGAAACATCGTCAGTGCATTCAAGAAACAGTAGAAGTGGAAGAAGGCCTTCCATTGAAGCTACCCTTGTACACTACAGCACTATGGGAAGCTCTCTATGAAATGACTTCGGTAGAGGAGGTCCTAATAGACTGTATGAATTATCTTACGGCGGGGCTGGAAAATAGTTTTCAAGAGATTAACCTCTTGCACCAGAGGTTAAATATTCTTGTAACACCTCCCATGGAACCCGTCCTCCCTCAAGAGGATTGGAACCTAGCACTCGGAGTCAACAACCCTACCGGATGGGGTGACATTCCAGCGGAGCCTCCCCTTGAAGATCTACAACAAGTCCCGGTGGAAGTCGCACCTCCTCAAACCGACGCCAACGAGCCCTCCTTCCTCCTCCCGAGGGAGATAGAGGAGTGGCTCGCCGACATATGAGGAGTCCATACACGGAGGAAGGAGTTCTATGAAGACGCATCCAACTGAGACTACTATCTTCTCAGAAATTTTGCTAATTAGAATAACTTGTAGGCTAGAACTCCTTAGTTTAAGCTTCTTGTGCTTACTTATCTAACTTACTAGTATTTTAGGACTATGTAATTTTCTCTATGGTTTTTAATGAAATGATGGTTTTAAGGTTTGGATGATGTTGCAATAAATAAAACACACTCGTGAGGGTGAAGCATAACAAGGGAAACGAGAAACATAGCCCCATGCACGAAAACAGGGTCATCCGACAACAATTTCTTCATTACAATAAGCTCAGCACGGGCCGTGTCCACCCAACACGGCCCCGTGCTGAACAATCTGCAGAAAATTGCCCAGTTCAGGTAACTGGACACGGGCCGTGTTCGCTGAACACGCCCCCGTGTCCAGGCTTCTGTTTCTTTTGTTTAATTTTTGTCGCTGGCACCTGAACACGGGGCCGTGCCCGGTCCCCACGGGGCCGTGTCCAGGATGCCAGTAACATAAAATTTTGCTTTTAACACCATTTTACACATTCATTTAACCTAAAAACTTATGTTTGGGACACATTGAGGACAATGTGTAATTTAAGTGTGTGGGGGGGGGGGATGCTAAAACCTTGAATTTTGCAAGTCCTACACAAAACTCTATTGGAACCGCTAATCACCCCAAATTTTTTCAAAAATTTTCATTTTTTTTACTTGTCTAAGTTTAAGTTGGGAATTCAAGTTCTAACAAGGCTATATTTTTACAAGTTTACAACCGATAGCGTCGTGATAAAAAGAACCAACATAAGAAAATTACGAAAAGGCATGACAAACTTAGTTAAAATTTAATTATATATACTTGATCACATAAAAACTCTTTCCCACAAAAGTGAGTTTTGAGCCTTTAACGAGCATACAAATACATATCATTACACTAAATGCTCATTTTTCGTTTCTTGTATGAATAGCCGCTTGGTTCGTACGACTCTAGAACTTGCCACAACAATACATTTCCGGTCCTTACCAACTTAAACCCGAGTAAATAAATGATGGAGGCTTAGGACTAACCCTTTTTCTTTCTACACCATTATTTTTCAATTTTTTTACCACCTACCCAAAATCCTCCTAGTTAACCCCTTTGAGCCTAAACCTTTTCATTTCTTAACCCAAAACCATCACCCTTTTTACCCACCTAAACCTTTTTATTTTTAACCTTTTCTTTTAGTAACAACGTTCGGTTTTCTTATGACTTTTGTTGAAATATATATATATATATATATTTTGATGAAACCAAACAAACAAAAAAAATCATCAAAAAAATAACTTTGTTTGAAACAAGTGGTTCATCAAAATAAAATAAAAATGTGAAAAATAAAAAAGTCTTTCGAAAACCCGACGTTTGTTACGCTTTTCGCCCTTTTACTAACCACTAACCCAACCACCCACCTTTAGCCCAAGCCTAACCCTTCACCCAAAAAGTCCTCTTGATATTTACAAAGGTATAAAGTTAAAAAGGAGGAGGTTTGATTGCTTGGCAAGCTTATGGTAGGAGTAATTTCCATGCCGCTCTCGAGTGATTCACTAAAAATACACCTTCGGCCGAGTGTTGAGTGATTCCCCCGTGAGGTATGTGAACTTGTATATAAATGGAATTTTAAAAAGGTATGTTATTCCCTAATAAATAATTTATCTTATGAAAAGTTTTTAATAAATCATGACGAATAGGATTGTAAATAAATAAAAATAAAACCTAAATAATCTTGGAATTCCCGACACTCTATGACAAGCCCAAAAACCTTCTCTTCTACCCATTCCATTTGGGAGTGAATAAAGCCACATTATAAAGAGTTTTGCTTGAGGACAAGCAAAGATTCAAGTGTGGGGGTATTTGATGTGCACAAAATGCAACATATAAATTACATCAATTGTGGTTTAAAACTAACCCTTTTTAGTACTAATGTTGGAAAAAGTGTGCTTTTGTCTTCCTTTTATATTTTCAGGATTAAATGAGCTCAAAATAACAAAAGAAGCAAAAAGACAGCAAAATCTAACATAAATACAAGAAAAGGAACAAAAGTGATACGCCCGACCCCCCGACAACATATTCCCAAGCAAAACAAAGAAAACAGAAGACTGAACACGCCCTGTGCTCAGCGAGCACGGGGCCGTGCCCAAGAAGCAGCAGAAAAGACAAACCTATAGAAGCTTCTACTGCCCACCACGGGGCCGTGCCCAGTGGACACGGGGGCGTGGTCAAGTTGCTGCAGGTGCATTTATTGTAATTGCGAATTACAATTAATGAAGAGAGAGAATGTCAGATGGACACGGGGCTGTGCCCAGCGGGCACGGGGCCGTGCCCGAGCTTCTGTTCAGCCTATAAATAGGAGTGTTTGGAGCTCTTGCAACTCATCCCTTGGCACACCACCTCTCTCACACTTCACCCACCACCCACCACCATCACAACACGATCATCCACCACCATCATCCATTGTCAATCATAGAGTGTGTGAGTCGTCTCGTGATCCAAGATTGATCGTAAGAGTTCTTGAGAATCAAAGGCCATGTTTGCCTAAGTCTCTTACATCACTTGGTGAAGACAAGTGTTTAGTGTAATACTTTTTATTTTTAATCTTTTGCACTTTTTAATTGGTTTTGTATTAATGACTTTAATTACTAGTTTCTTATGTTGAAGGTTATTCTTCCTTATCGTTTGTCCGTGGTGTCTTGGCATTATTTTACTGTCTATATAAAATAAAAGATTTTCACCATTCATATCTCCACGGTCTATATGGAGGTATGTTGGCTACCTGGTCGGGAGTTAAGGGAATGGTTTGGTAAGAGTCTTGCCATTGTTCAGTGTATAGATCCTGTAAGGGACCTGGGTCAAATTTAGTAGGACCTCCTTCAATACCCAAATGTATTGGATGGCGGGGGTCCAAACTCTTTGATCCCCTCATAAGTTAAACTGCTATTAAAACTTTAACCCGGCTACTTAGGACTGTATCCCTGCTGACTCAGACTACTTAGCTGAGGGTAACGTCGCCTTCAAAAGAGGGGCCTACCACATTATGCATTAATAACTTAATTAATTATCTTTCAATAATCCGACCCTTTAGGATTGTATCCTTGCTGACTCAAACTACTGGGTTGAGGGTAACGTCGCCTTCAAAAGATGGCCCTACTACACTAACTAACATAATCTCTTAAACAAGTGTAAAAGTGCGAAAATAATCAAAGGTTACACTACACACGAGTCGGATCCAAGTGATTCATCTTGTCTATCTGTTTTTATTTTTATTTTATTTTTCAGCATTTTAGTTAGTTTTATTTTCTTAGTTTAAAACCTTTTTCTAACATTTTGATTTGGTTAGACGTTGAGGATAAACCGGTACTAAAAGCTCTTGTGTCCTTGGACGACCTCGGTATCTTACCAACACTATACTACGTCCACGATGGGTGCACTTGCCCATATGTGTGTTTAGTGTTAATAAATATCGTGTTTTATAAATTTAAAACTTGGCTAAAAAGTGTAAAAAGGGCTTAAAATAAATACCTAAAACACATATACACTAACACGCATCAGCAACCAATTTACAGTGGGAGTCTGAGCCTTCAGTTAACTTGCCAGAAAACATTGATGTCACATTTACTTCATCTGACACTGATCATGAGTCCGAGTTAATAAAGAAAGTGGTCGATCAGGTGTTGGCTGAAGATGAAACAGAGGAGTCAAAGTCGGAGTCAAAATCAGAGTCAAAGTCTGAATCCGACATGTTAAATTCAAAAGTCAAACAGGACAAAAGAGTATACAATAAAGAATTCTTGTTATCAAAATATAATTTAAATGATGAAATGTTCAAAGTGGCATATACTTTGAATGATTCTGACAAATTATATTCTGATGAAGAATTTCCAATAAGAGGTGTCAAAACTGAAATGATAAAAAAGGTTTTCAAACTAACAGAAATTAATATTTCTGAAATAAAAGATGTAAATCTTTCTGATAAACCTAAAAAATACACCTCAAGAGTTCAACAGAGAGTAAACAAGAAAAAAAGGTTACAGTTCTGGTTCAGGTTATCGAAAGAAACCAAACCATAACGGTAATTTCAAAAAGAAAGGTCTTGGATTTATTCCACCAGAAAATCATAAAAATGAGAAAACTTATAAACCAAAAACTGTATTTGTTTCAGGAGCAAGTTCGGAAGAAGAGGAGAAAAGCTCATTCCGGAAGCAATCTAACAAAGAATTTCTTGCAAAGAAGCAAGATGGAATGAAGAATGAAGCTATTCAGAAGAAGAAGAAGACAAGAACCTGTTTTCAATGCAACACAGTTGGTCATATTGCCAAGAATTGTCCCATGGTAATTCAATCAAAACAGGAAGTGTCTCGTAAACTGAAAGAAAAGATAGTTGAAAATGAACCACCAACAGAACCGTTTATTGTTTTCAAAAATTCAAAATTTGAGGTTGGTGAGTATTCAAAAAGGTTTTACAAGAGAAAAGCAAATTTTGACAACCAAAAATGGGTTATTAAGAAATCTGATGATAGTTCTAGCAATGATTCTGATTCGTCAAAATCAGATGAGCTATCTTCTGGCGATGAATCTGATTCCACAAAGTCAGAGGAGCTACAAGTTGATTCAAAATGTGAAAAATCAGTACCTCCAATGGATGGTGCAAATTTTCCACCATTGAGGGCTGAAAATTTTAAACAAAAAGTTGGAAAAGTTGAAATTTCAAATCAATTCTTTTCTGAAAAGAAAGAATTTGATGTTGAAAAAGCCTTTAACCCCAAAGTGAAACATATTTTTGGAAAAATGATTAATGGAAAGGAAAAAGGGGTAAAGGAATTCTATGAGAAGAAAATAGAAGGTAAGAAACCGAGTGTTGATGACTCGGAATCTCCCAAGGTCTGTCAGCTTGGAAGGATCTCTTTAACTGAAAAACCTGACTTGCCGAAACTCCCAGGTTGGTAATTGGGGAGTAGGAATCGGCATCTTTCTTGAGAAATTCACAGGTTGGTAACTGTGATATTTCGATTTTCAAGTGTTTAATCAGGGACATTAAGTTGTACTTGATTTTCTACAAGTGGTATTTGTTGAAAGAATTTAAAATTGTTAAATTTTCAAGAGGTTGAAATGAACAAAGTGATGAATGAATCCCCAACCTACAAGTGGTAAAATCAACAAAACTTATTTTCCGGAAAAACCATTTTGATTAAAACAAAATTAAGTGTTTTGAAATCATAATGGGAAAATAGTTTGTTGTAAGGGGGAGTTCTGATTGTTTATGCCGAGTGGATGGCGAATTGAAACAATTCACAAGAGTTGTCACTTTACTTGTACAGATTGTTTTCAAGTTTCTTTAAATGTTTTTGAATTTTAGGGGGAGTAAGAAATTTCAGAAAATCCAAAAACATTAGAAAATTTGAAAAATTCAAAAATATCGAAAAATGAAAAAGAGTTTTGTTGTAAAAAGAGGAAATGATAGTACATCAGTGGACTATCACAGCACGCTAAAGAATTGTAAAGTCAAAAATGTGAAAAACAATCTCACTGCAGATATGCCAGTAGGTTTTTACACATTTAATAGATTGTTTTCGAGATATAAACATAAATTCAAATACTTACTTATATCGTGGGAAACATCTCTCGGATATATGGGTAAACCCAAAAATCTTGTTTGAAAGATTTTCTATTTCTGACATACTAGGTCTTTGTGCGTGGTGATATCTGGGGTATTATACCAGGACTTCTGATTTTGCGGAAGCAATAGCCTAGTCCTCGTATAATGCTTTACATATGCTTTAATCTTAAAGCCAGCTCTTAGTATAAAAAATGATGAAACATTGAAAAATGCTAATCATTTGCTGTTGAAGAAAAGATCCCCAGACGGGACACACCTAAAGTCGAACCGTCATCTCTTTGTATGAACGGAAGTTCTAGCCTGAGCTCTCACGGTTTCGCATTTACCCGTTTACAGATATCATTAGTGTACATTCACCTGTAAGATTGAATATAGAAATCTGGATACGGGAGTATATTCTGAGGTGGGACACGCGAAAAAGTTTAAGTCATTAAAACATTAATCTCATATCTCGAAACAATTGAACTTTGTGTGAAAATTTAAGTGGATCAGAATACTGACAACCTAGGTGAATTGTTTAGAACTTAAAATGTATAAAGCTTAACGGTGTTAGTGATTTGTCTCAAAAACTGATATGATCCTCTTACACAAACTCACAAAAATATTGTCTGTAAATATTTATGCATTTCTTTCAAAACAAAAATCTCAAAAATATTTTAGTGTGTTTTAGCATAAATTTTTGAAAAATCCAAAAAGATTTTCGATAACTGATGTAGAAAAGTTGATTTTCAAAATTCTGAGTGCTTAACATGATGAACATTTCGTGAAGGGGAGTTTGTATATAATGGAAAAAGATTTTGAATGTATTGTATACAAGTGGTCATCAGAAACTTTTAAATGTTAAATCATTCTATGTTTTCAAGTGGTTTATCAGAGATTAACATTGTAAAATTATTTATTGGTTAATACCTACAAGTAATTTAATTCATTTGTTGAATTCATTTTCTACAAGTGGTAAGCAGAGAACATAAATTTGTCAAATTTTAAATTTGTGAAATTTATTGTGAGGTAGAGGATGTGCAGGTAATCCAGGTTTCGATTCCTAAAGCAGAGTGTGTGCCAGGTCTCGATCCGGATCCCAGCATATTGATAGGGGGAGTTTGTAGATGAAAAGAGCCAGATTCTGATCCTGGGAGATGTATTCACAAAAGCTACTGATGCTGATGAATTTAAGGAATCAAGAGATCTGATCAAGAGAATATAAGAGCCAGCTACAGATCTTGGGATGTTAGAGTGAAAATAGAGCCAGGTTGAGATCCTGGAGATGAAGAGAGAAGATAGAAATTGAGGATGTTTTACATTGTCAGATACTTCAAAAGAGTTCGAGAAGACTGATAAAGATTGAAGATTGAAGACTCGACACCGAAGACTTCGTCAACATCCGAGGGGGAGTCTGTTGGTGCATCCGTCTGTCGACTTCGTCTTGTATCGATTCTTGTATGTATATAGATAGATCAGGGCTCGTTATACGAGAAATCTGTCAAATATGGGTTTGAAGGTGATTTCGCACGAAATTACCAATTGGTAATTCCACACGAAATTACTTGGAGATTTCACATGAAATCTGATTTCGCATGAAATCTAATTTCGTTTGTGGCAATTCCGTGCGAAATTAGCTCTCCTATAAATAGCTGAGGTGCCTTGTCATTTGTAACTTTCCGGCTTGAGTACCGAACTGCTGCCGAAGTGTCAACTCGCTATAAAACGTTGTCAAATCAATCAAAAGACAGTTTAAAGTGAATATCTAGCTGAATTGACTTGATACGACTGTTTCCGCCTTTCGTATCGAGCAAAAACTCTTCTGATCGACTCATTCGGGTCAGAAAACGATTCTTCATCAGTGATCGGTGGTGAGTTCGATTAGTCAGGTCCCATGGTTTTGCCACTCCTCATCATTACTGCATTAACATGCCCTCTCGGGTTTGGTTCTGTGTTACCTGGAAGACTACCTTGGGGTCTTTCAGACAACATCTTAGCCAACTGGCCGACTTGATTCTCAATGGTTTGAATTGAAGCCTTTTGGCTCCGCATTTCCACTTCTTGCGCCATGAAACGCTCCTCATGCTGCTGGTATCTTTTCTCAGATATTTGGTTGGCATTGTTGGAGTTGTTTAACAGTTGTGCCATCATCTCCTCTAGTTTTGAGTTGTTTTGAGAGGCTTGTGGCTAGGAAGTGCTACCTGAACCTAAATTATTGTAACGTGGTTGAAAGGTTTGCCCTTGAGGCTTAAAAGATTGTCCCTGTGGCTGAAAGGATTGCCCCTGAGGCTACTGTGGCGTGGGAGCATGTTGAGCATATCCGAGTGAGTTTTGGTTATTAGAGTTAGATTTCCACCCAAAGTTAGGGTGATTTCTCCATCCCGGATTGTATGTGTTGATGTAGGGGTTATTTTGGGGTCTAATTTGATTGCCTCAATAATCCACCTCTTCGTGGCCTGTAAAAATAACACCCTGCTCACATGTACCTGGCTCGTGTGACACTCCACACAGCTCACATGATGATTGTACCTACAAAACATTCTGAATTTGATCAAACCTTGCTGCCAAAGCTCCAATCTGTGCTGCAAGAGCCGTATACGTATCCACCTGATGAACTCCAGGAATAGATGATGCTTTATTTCGCATTCCACTGTGACGAGAACTCGATTTCAAGGTAGTTTTCTCTATAATTGCATAGGCTTCATTGGTTGTTTTTGTTCGAAGATCGCCTCCTGCATACACGTTAGACCTGGCAAACGGGTCGGTTCGGGTCATGGGTCAAAATGGGTAAGGGTCAAAACGGGTCAATTAAAAAACGGGTTGTTTTGGTTCGGGTCAAAACGGGGTCGGGTTGAAACGGGTTCGGGTCAGAACGGGTTTCGGGTCGGAACGGGTTTCGGGTCGGGTCGGGTCGGGTTGAAAGAAGTTGTCATTCTTAATAAATTGATGGGATTCAAAGATGGTGGTGGCATTGATCCTAGGTTTAGATCCGGGTACGTCTTTTTGCAACATTAAATCTTAAAATAATCCTAGGATTCTCCATGATGATTGTTGCTTCTGCTGAATATCGATTCTCGATGGGGTGGTGCACGGTCATGATTAACTTCATTTTTTGGATCTGGTTTTAGCTTTAATTTTAATGGAACAGTAATATTTTCGCGTCGAAACGGTACGGGTCGAAACGGTTCGCGTCGAAACAGTTCGCGTCGAAATGGTTTGGTTCGAAACGGTACGGGTCGAAACGGTTCGCGTCGAAACCGTTCGCGTCGAAACGGTTCACTGAGAAACTTTACGGGTCGAAACGTTACGAGTCGAAACGGTTCGATTAGAAACGGTACTGGTCGAAACGTTACGGGTCGAAACGGTTCGATTAAAAACGGTACTGGTCGAAACGGTTCGATTAGAAATATTACTACTGTTGAAACGGTTCGCTTAGAAATTTATAATATATACTGATACAAATTTATAATCAGAGAAATATACTGCTGTTGTGCACAGATGCTTTTGTGTATATATTATCGTCAAGCTGTTAAAATGACGTTTCTGTTTAAAATAAGAAAATATGTTTTGTGAAATGAAAATGTAACTCTTCAGATTACGTTAAAGTTGAGGATAAATATGAAAACGATTGTGGTAACGATATACAAATATATACTGATACAAATTTATAAATTTTAACAGCTTGACGATAATATATACACAAAAGCATCTGTGCACAACAGCAGTAATATTTCTCTGATTAGAAACGATACTGGTCGAAACGGTTCGCTTAGAAACGTTACGGGTCGAAACGGTTCGATTAGAAACGGTACTGGTCGAAACGGTACGGGTGGTTCGCGTCGGAACAGTTTGATTCAAAATGGTACTGGTCGAAACGGTACGGGTAGAAATGGTACAGGTTGAAACGGTACGGATCGAAACGGTTCGCGTCGAAACGGTACGCGTCAAAACGGTTCGTGTCAAAACGGTACGGGTCGAAACGGTACGAAACTCGGCCCGACCGGAAACTCTTCCCGTGTGGAAACTCGTGTCGGCCAAAAACCTGTTGCGATCCGAAGCCCGTCCCGTGTAGAAACCCGTGTCGGCCCGAAACCCGACCCGAACTGACACCATTCCGATCCAAAACCTGCGTCGTGCCGAAACTCGTCTCAGCCCGAAACTCAATTTGAACTGACCCGTTCTGATCCGAAACCTGCCCCGTTTCTTTAAGACACTAACCCACATCGACCCATTTCTTTAATGTTGTCGACCCGTTTTGACCCGAAAATAAAAAGATGGAATTTCAAGTGACCCATTGTGACCCATTTAGTTAAAATATCTTACCCAAACCAACCTATATAATTTTAAAAGCAACCCAAACTAACCCATTTGAAATGCTTTGGGTCAAGATTGCCCCCTCTAATACACGTCCAATCCTTCTTATGAGTCGTAGTTGAGTCCCTGGTAGAAGTTCAACACAAGTTGTCTTTTGGATAACCCATGATATGGAACATCGATCAAAAGATCTTTGAATCTCTCCCAAGCTGCATGTAGAGATTCTCCTTCGTCCTGCTTAAATGTCATTATACGGTTCTTAAGTTTAGCTATCTTTTTCGGAGGGAAGTATTTTTGCATAAAAAGATCTGCCATCTCGTTCCAAGTCGTGATGGACCCTGCTGGGAGTGACAAAAGCCAAGATTGGGCTTTGTCTCGCAAATAAAATGGAAAGAGTCGCAAACGAACTGCGTCTTCAGAAACGTCTCTAATTTTGAAAGTCGAGCACACCTCGAGAAATGAAGAGATGTGCCGACCTGGATCTTCATGATCCTTCCCATCAAACTGCACAAAATTTTGTAACATGTTAATTATACGAGATTTAATTTCAAAACTCGGTGCTGATATCGTAGGTCGGGCGATGCTCGGTAGCAAGCCCTCTCCTCCTGGACGGCTGGTCTCATTCAAAGGCTGGCCGTCCTCTGCCATGATGCTTCCTCTTTCGTCCTCCGAACTTTCGCTGTCAGAAAGTACCACTGGTTCGTCGATTGCGGCCGCAATCCTTTGTGCAACGACAAGCAATCTTTCGCGAAGCCACCTACTTCTTCTTAGGTTATTTTCTGGTTCGTTGGCTAGCTCAGCATTAGCGGGTACAGGGGTCGTGGACATTAACCTACAAATAATAAGGAAAGCATTATATAGAAAAAAGAACATAATAATAATATAAGCAATATAAATATAAGTAATAATACTATCGTATAATATACATATATACACAATTTATACATATCTATTTATCTATTTACTTGTTTATTTACTTATTTACATCCGAGACTTGTGTTTTTTTATATATGAAAATTTGATAAGATCTGATAAAAATCTGATGAAAATCAGAATTTCTGATAAATCCATCATAATTTACTAGAAAATCTGGTAAATTCATCAGAAGTTAAAATTGTTGTCTCAGAAAATCTAATGGGGTTATGAGAATCCATCAGAACATCTGATAACTTCATTAGAATTTACCAGAAAATCTGATGGTTTTATCATAAAATTTTATTTTATTTTCGTGGAGTAAATAAATAAATAATTGAGTACTAAATAAATAAATGGACAGAACTGAAATAACTGAATTGAAATAAATGAAATATTGAAATAACTGTACTGGAATAAAATAAATAAACTGAATAAATAATTAAATGAAAATGGTTCAATTCTGAACAGATAACTGAATTAAATAAATAAATAAATAAATAAAATAAAGAAAATGTTAGTTGAGCAATAAATAAAAAGTTAGTATGTTAGTGAGTTAGTAAAGTTAGTCAGTTAGTTGGTTAGTAAAACAGAAAAAGAAAAGTTAGTCAAACAGTTAAATATTAACAAGTTAGTAAATAAGAAAACAAATAAATACAAAAATGTACAAGTATTCACAGTTTGTACACCAGTAAAATAATGACTCGGATTGTTCCACAAATTTCGCCGGTCCCCGGCAACGGCGCCAAAAACTTGGTGACATGCGGAGCGCACATATTTATTTACAGTGAACTTCGCACTCACGTGGGTTTTAATATTTATAAAAATGGCTTATACCGTAACATTAAAACACACACAACAAATGACAAGTGTATCCCGTCATATATGTAGCAAAGTATTGGTAAGATCCAGATATCGATCCATGGAACACGGGCGTTATTAAGTACTAAATCTTTGTCGTTAATTTACCAGTAAAAGGATAAGTGAATTGTTGTTTAACTGAATTATCTAAAATTATATCTAAAACATAATAGACTCCAAATATGAAAAGTAAATAGTATCTTGTTTCACAAACAACCTAAACATGTTACCTAGATATGTCACAAAAACACTTAATCAATTTTCCAATTGCAAGACAGCTAGTTACCGGGTCTGGATTTCTAGCATTATGATTATTCGGAAAGTTAACGCGATGGTCACACGTTAACCTCCTAAAATCATTCATTAGCGAGCTATTGATATTTATTCATGCGAATCTTTAAAGATAGGTTATTTACTGGGTCTGGATTCCTAACCTCTCTTATCAAAGAAAGCAATACCGATGGTCACAATACATCCACGAAGATAAGCAATTAATTAGATCATATAACAAACTATTTCACCTTTACAAGTCTTAAACACAAATCTACCATGTCAGCAATTTTAGACCAAAACTAATAACAAGGATCATAAACCTCATTCAAGAATATGTAATCAACACTGTTAGGAAACTTTATTTGTAAGTATTGAAGAAAATCAGATTCAACTGGATCTATGAAGAAGATAACAGTCCTGAAGATCACAACAAGAAGAAGAAGATCGGATAGGACAACTGAAATGAAAAACATCTACTTCAAAGAATCACAAGTTGATTAAAAGCTGAAGAAGATTATCAGAGAAGGTCATTTCTGATAGATCTGATGATATTTCTGATGAAATATCATCAGTCTCTGACGATTCTGATCATCAGATTTTCTGATGATTTGTTCACCAGAATTTCTGATGAAGTGGTTTATCAGAAATTCTGATGAATACACCACTTGTCTAAAAATCAGCTCTATCCTGCCACAATAACCGAAGCAACTTGACATTATTGGATATCATGATTACAAAGGTAACTTGACTGTTGGATTCAATGAATATGTCAAATGGCTACTTTATGCAGGACTTATTGCATGAATAAACAAATGTTTATTCATGTACCCAGCCTTCTATAAATAGAAGGCTCACCAAGCAGAAGACAATTGAGTTAAGCTTAGCATTCAATACATACTACAAAACTCCATTGCCCTCTCACCCATGGAATTCAAGATTCATTTGTGTTAGATAATAATCTTACAATCACCTTGTAAACTATTTTGTTTCAAAGTGATATAAACTTGATAATTCTGTAGGTCTTGTTTCTTGAAAGTCTGATTTCCATTTCCGCACATCTTTTTCACATCTACTGAAATCACTTGCCATATTACGTGAAAAGAAGTTTTTAAGCCTAAACTGGGCCCAACAATTGGTATTAGAGCAGATTGAATAAATTATTTTCAGACGATCAATCGCTCATCTTCTTTTCTCTAAATATGGCCAGCTTTCAATCATGGAATAGTGCTTTTAACATTGGTTCTATGTCTAAACCTCCGACTCTGGTGAGAGAGGAATACCCCCAATGGAAAATTAGGATGGTCAATTTCCTCAATGGTCATGACCGAGCTCTACTTCAATCCATTGAAAGGGGTCCACATATACCAATGACTGAAATACCAGCTATTCCAGCAACTGACCAATCACCTGCAATCCCTGCCTCCCGAGCTCCCAAAAGTGAAATAAACTGGAGCCCGGAAGACAAGGAAAAGGTGGTTGGGGATGAAAGGGCAAAGTCACTTTTAATTATGGCTATCCCCAATGACATATTTTCACAAGTTGATGCATGTGCATCAGCTAAGGAAATATGGGATCAGTTGGAAAATCTTTGTGAAGGAGGAGAAAGGATGAAAAGAAACAAGAGAATAAACAACGTTTCCTCATATGAGAGGTTCAAAAGTTTACCTAATGAAAGATTAAATGAAACATATCAAAGATTTACAAAACTTTTGAACGAGCTAAAGAAATTTGGAATAACAAAATCAAATGATGAAAGAAACATAAAATTTCTGGATGCTTTACCTAGAGAGTGGAGAAGTCTAACCATGACTTTGTCCTCAACCTTAGAACTAGGAAATATGAGTCTTCATGACTTATACAGCATTCTGGTCCCCAGAGAGGAAGAAATATTTGAAGCAACCATTCAAAGAGGGGGATCTTTAGCTCTTATCTCAAACTCACAAAGAACAGCACCTACCAATGATCCACAACCATCAAACAGTCAAAATCTTGAAATTTCTAATACATCATCAAATTTCTCAGCTTTTGCTGAAGCAATAGCACTGCTCACCAAAACATTTGAGCAGAGGTTGAGGGGAGGAGGCCAAAGATACCAGAGAAGTGACAGAGGGAGGATGGATGGAAGATCTAAGGAAGAAAGTAGATCTAAGGATAAAGGGAAGGCAGAAGTTGTGTGTTACAAGTGCAAGCAAAGAGGTCACTATGCATCAGAATGCAAGATAAAGAAACTGAAAGATGTTGCTTATTATGAGAAGAAGCTGGAAGAAGCAAAGAAGCAGCAACAAGTCAGTTTAATTGCTGGGACAGATACATGGTTATCTGATGATTCTTCTGATGATGAAGAAGAAGAAATGCCTAATTTCTGTCTTATGGCACTTTCTGATGACATACCAGAAACTTCAGGACAACAGGTAAATTTAGACAATCTTGATCTTGAACACAAGCTAAACAAGCTCATGTCAGATTTTCTAAATCTGCAAGATAAACAACAATCAGATAGTAAAAAATCTGATGAGTTGCAAAGGACCATGAATAAAATCTTACTTGAAAACCAACTACTAATAGAAGAAAGTATAGATCACAGAGCTAAAATTGAGTTCTATGAAAATGAAAGAAAAGATCTTTACAAGAAAATCAATGATAAAGAAATTAATGTAAGAGGTTTTCAACAAGCTAAAGAATTCATAAATTTCATTGAGTCCACACCAAAGAACAAAGGAGAGGGGTTGGGATATGTAAAAACAAAAAATAGCAAACCCACTGTCTTTGTAAAAGCAACCCATCAGATTTCTGACAAATTTTCATCAGAATCTGATTCTGAATCTTGCAAGTCAACCTGTTCTGAATACTCTTCTGAAAAACCCAACTTTAAACCAAAAAGAAGTGAATGCAAGCAAGAATTTTTAAAGACTCCAGAAGCAGTTCACTCATCTTTTCAAAACTATCCACTCATTCCATCACAAGAAAGAATATCAAAAAATTCTGATAAATCTTGTATGTGTGTTGACATACTGAAGCTTTTTCAACACCATCTCCAAAAGAAAAATGAAAAATATGTTTATGGCTCATCATATAACAGATATTCTGATGAAAGGCCATCAAGAGAAAATAATCTGATTAAAATCTCATCAGAAAGAGTACCCAAGCAAGCCTGGGTACCAAAAACCCTCTAATCATTCCATTTCAAGACCATCATGTGCAGCAGATCTGATACTGCGATTCAGGAAGCTCCAAGCACATGACTGGGGACAGGAGCTTACTCAGCAACTTTGTTTCAAAGCTGGGTAAATTAGTAAAGTTTGGAAATGGAGTGAAAGGGAGGATCATGGGGTATGGATGCATAAGGTATGGATGTTTGACCATAAAGAAAGTAGCCTATGTTGAAGGCTTAAAATACAATCTGCTAAGTTGTGGTCAATTCTGTGATAAAGGTTTTCAGGTAACCTTTTTACCAGAAAAATGCTTGTTAATAGGGATGGATGATAATAAAATTTATTTAAGTGGAAAAAGGATAAGACAATCAATTTACTATTTTGATTTCAAAGAAGAAAATGAACATCCAAAATTATGTTTATTTTCAAAAATCAACAAGGGTAGTAGTTGGTTATGGCATTAGAGATTAGCCCACTTAAATTTCAAAAACCTAAGCAAATTAGCAAGCAAGGGCCTGGTAAAAGGATTACCTTTTATATCCTCAAAGAAGGATAAAATTTGTGATGCTGGGAAAATCCAAGAGAAGCTCACACAAATCAATTTCTGAGTCCTCTATCACACAAAATTTGGAACTTTTACACATGGATTTGTGTGGACCCATAAGTACATAAAGTTTTTCTGGAAAGAAATACATACTAGTAATAGTTGATGATTTTTCCAAATACACATGTGTCGAATTTTTAAGGAAGAAAAGTGAGACTCCTGATCTGATCATTAATTTTATCAAGAAAATTGAAAATCTGTTAAAACTAACAGTCAGAAGGATCAGATCAGACAATGGGACAGAGTTTAAGAACTCAAAAATTGAGAGCATTCTTGTAGGTAAAGGAATCTCTCATGATTTTTCTGCTCCCAGAACACCTCAATAGAATGGGGTAGTTGAAAGAAAAAATAGAACCTTAGTAGAAGCTGCCAGAACAATGCTTGCTTATGCTAAAATGCCCACTCATTTTTGGGCAGAAGCAATAGCAAATGCCTGTTTCACCCAAAACAGAACCCTAATCAACAAAAGGCTAAACAAAACACCTTATAACATTATCAATGGAAGAATTCCAAGTGTGAATTTTTTACATACATTTGGTTGTAGATGTTTTGTTTTCAATGATTTTGAAAGCCTTGAAAAATTTGACAGAAAAGCAGAAAAGGGTATTTTTCATGGTTATTCTTTGTCCTCAAAAGCTTATAGAATTTTTGTTCTAAACATAAGGAAAATCAGAAACAGAGGTTTCTGATGAATACATGAAAGAAATAAATTTTTCTGATAAACAAGAAAACTATGAACATCTCTTTGAAATGATAACAGAATATTTCTTAGAACATGATAAATCTCTCACATACAAATCAACAGATATTTCATGTACTAACCCTGCAGAACAAATGGGTAGTGCATCAGAAATCTTGAATCAAAATTCTGATACACTACACACAATTGAGGCAACTGTTCAGGGGGAAACTTCAAATCCATCAGAACCAACAACTTTTCACAACAAGTTAAGATGGATTAAAGGACATGTTCATTCTGACATCATTGGCAATCCAGCAGATGGTGTGAGAACAAGATCTGCAACTGCACATGAGTGCGCATTTGCTGGGTTCTTAAGCAAGATAGAACCCAAGTCTGTCAAAGAAGCTCTAAATGACTCAGACTGGATTCAAGCTATGCAAGAAGAGCTGGATCAGTTTGAAAAGAGCAAGGTATGGGATCTGGTGCCAAAGCCAAATGACAAATCTGTCATAGGCTCAAAATGGGTATTCAGGAATAAATATGATGAAAATGGCATAATCACCAGGAATAAAGCAAGGTTAGTGGTCAAAGGTAATTGTCAACAAGAAGGTATTGATTATGATGAAACTTTTGCACCAGTAGCTAGATTAGAAGCAGTAAGAATTTTTCTTTGCTTATGCTGCATCCAAAGATTTTAAAGTTTATCAAATGGATGTAAAATCAGCTTTCCTGAATGGTAAAATTGAGGAAGAAGTTTATGTGCAGCAACCAGAAGGCTTTATTGATCCAAAATTTCAAAATCATGTTTACAGATTAAACAAAGCCTTGTATGGTTTGAAGCAAGCTCCTAGAGCTTGGTATGAAACACTATCAAACTTCTTACTCAATTCTGGGTTTACCAAAGGTACTATTGACACAACACTTTTCCTCAAAACACACAAAGATCATACTTTGTTAGTCCAGATATATGTTGATGATATTATATTTGGATCTACAAATGAAAAATTTTGTAAAAAGTTTCAAAAGTTAATGACCATCCACTTTGAAATGAGTATGATGGGTTAGTTAACCTTTTTCTTGGGGTTACAAGTAAAACAAAGAATTGATGGAATATTTTTGAGTCGATCAAAATATGTGAAAACAATTCTACAAAAATACTCACTTGAAAATTGCTTGTTTCAAAAACTTCCATGGCAACAGGGAAGAAATTAGATTCTGATAAAGATGGAATAAGTGTAGATATTAAAACCTATAGGGGGATGATAGGATCATTGCTATATTTAACTGCAAGCAGACCAGATATTATGTTTGCAACATGCTTTCTGGCTAGATATCAATGTGATCCTAAAGAATCCCACCTAAAAGCTGTAAAAAGTGTTTTCAAATATCTAAAAGGAACATCAGAACTTAGTCTCTGGTATCCTAAGGATACAAACCTTGAACTAATTGCATACACAGATGCAGATTATGCAGGGTGCAAGATTGACAGAAAAAGCACATCTGGTGCATGTCAAATCTAGGAGAAAAATTGGAATGTTGGGCAAGCAAGAAACAAAACTGTGTTGCCACATCAACAGCAGAATCAGAATATGTAGCAGCAGCAAGTTGCTGTTCACAAGTGTTGTGGATGCAAACTCAATTGAGAGATTATGGAGTAAATCTGACAAAAATACCAATCCTATGTGATTCAAAGAGTGCAATTGCAATAACAGAAAATCCAGTTCATCACTCAAGAACCGAACAAATAGATGTCAGATATCACTTCATAAAAGATCATGTGGAGAAAGGTAACATAGAAATGTATTTTGTTCCAACTAAAAACCAAATTGCTGATATCTTTACAAAGCCTCTTGATGAAAAGAGACACAATTTTTTAATCAGCAAACTTGGCATGGTTTATATAAAAGATGAAGATTTTTCAGAAAACAAAAGGACACAAATTGAAAACCAAATTGATGAACATCAAAATTCTGATAAGCAAACAGCAATTAAACAGGTTTCTGACAAAGAAATCCATCAATCTGATGGAACATCAGAAGATCTGATAAATCATCAATAAATATGATGATTTATCAGAAAATCTGCAGAAGTATCAGAAAATCTGATGAAATCATCAGAAATTCTGATACAACATCAGAAACTTTGGTTAAATATCAGAATGATCACTGATCATCAAAAATTTCCATCTTCATGCATATCCCACATATGTATAAATTCATAACTGTGAATAGTCTGTTTTTGTTTTTTTTCTTTTTATTTAAATAAAAAAACAAAAAGGGGGAAAGTAACATGCATTAAGATAAAATTCAATACAGCAGAGAAAATCAACCGTCACAAGAAAATTATTGCAGAAAATTGAATTATTCTTACACTACCAATGCATGCAACGTCATTTTTTCATAAGAAGTTTAAGAGACACGTAGGCACTAAAATGATTAGGAGCTATGAAAGTAGCCGCCTAGCTATTCAATGCTTACTCACACATGGGGCTTAGTAGACTGTCATATTCTCACTGCAACAGATATCGTCTTAATTGAAGAGATTGAAATGAAAATGAAAATCTTTGGCTTTTAATAACATTTATGGCACAACTATCACTTTCATCTATAAATATTAACAACCTGAAAAAGACTTTCTTCACATCAAACAAATCTTCTCTTCAAAAGCTCTTCATCAGAAATTTCTTATTTTAAAATGGGTCGCCCAAAAATGATGAAAGTAACACAATTCCCTCTCCCTCTTCACAGTCATCATAATCTTAGACTTAGGTCTAACTTGGAAGGACCTGCATGGGAGGACTGCAGGTATGTGTATAACATGATCATGCGAAGTCCCTTGGGCTTCGCTGTATCTACACATGTCACTATCTATCCAGAACTTCTTCAAGAATTCTGGTGGAACGCTGAAATCATCTTCAGTGGCACTTCCATGTGGATAAAGAGTAAGGTTATGGGGGTCAAAATCACCCTAAAGGAGGAAACTCTCAGAGATGTTCTCCGGCTGGGTGATGATCAAGAAACACCTTCCTGGATAAGGCAGATGTGCAACAGACCTTGACAGAAATGGGCTATCATACATTCAACGTGTCAAGGCAGGTTAGCAAATCTGGTTTTATACCAGCTTTCCAGTATTTGGTGACACAGCTAAGTGTCTGCTTCTCTAAGAAGATTGGACACTTCAACGAGCTGTCCCATAGGATGATGGAGGTGATTCATGCAGTTGTACAGGAAAAACCTTACAACTTTTCTAAGTTTCTTATGAGAGACCTAGAAGCAAACATTCACGACCGTCAACCTTTTCTGATCTACCCTCGATTCATAACCAAGGTGATCACCAGCAACTGGACTTCGGAGGAGTGAGAATCTGGTATCCAAGGGCCGAGCTGACACTTCAAGAGAACATAAGCGATCCTACCCTGGTCCCATCAACGAATCACACGGGTCGAATAACCGGTCTCTGGTTGTATGTGAAGTGCATGCACAACGTGCTGGAGGAGGAGTAGTTGTTGTTTACTTGTTTTGTTTGTTTTTTTTTTTGTGTTTAATGATATTTTCCTATCTTTATATATTTAGTTTGCTTTACTTTTTCTTTTAGCTTAAAAAAAACAACAAAAACATGACAATAGATCTATGGGGAACTAAAACAACGTGTCTGATAAAAACAAGGAAAATCTGGTGAAACTCAAATGAAATCTGATAGATTTAGTGAAAATCAGAAAATCTGACAATTTTTAAGAAAACCCAATAAATCATCATAATCTGTTCATACATCAGAAAATTCTCAAAATAACCAGAAAATCTAATAATATATCAGAAAATCAATTTTTTTTATCAGAAAAGTCTCTTGACAACTAGGAAGTTTGACAAATCAATAGAAAGAAACATCAGGAAACATTGTCTTCAATGAAACTTATAACCAACTAAAATTTTTTTAAATAAGTTTCTTTCAAAATATTTTTTTCTGAGGACTGGAACAAGCTATATGACAAACACTTCCTGAAAATCAGAACAATGATGTGGAGTTCAGAATTGCAATGTAAGTAAAAATCTCAAAACTCTACTTATTCCCTCTCATCTCAAAAAAAAAAAAAAAAAAAAAAAAAACTAATGCTGATTCAATCTTTATATATGAATCAAATGCATTTCTGATGAAATATGAAGAAAATCCAACTCTAAAAGTTTTATTCAAAGATTTTCTGATATATTTCATCAAAAGGAAAACTTGGGAAGATACACAATCTCAGAAAAGGTTTCTATTGGACCTTTTTGAAACAAAAGGGGTCCCACGTGGAGAAAATGTGCAAGTTGGACTTTAGTGTTTATCTGATAAATCCTTGGAATCTCTGATTTTCATTAAAAGATTTATATTAAATTAGAGATAAACCAAAGGTTTTTCAAAAACGGTTGTTTCCTAAATGGATTAAAACATCATTAAGGTGTCATTAAACACCTTAAATTCAAACAACCCACGAAAAACACTCAAAGATCTCTGTCTCAATACACTATAAATACCTCATTCAAAAACAGAGACTTCCATCTTCAACCTTCAAACTCAAAACCCTAAAAACCCTTTTCCGAAACAAAAACTCCAATTCTCAATGGCTACTATCAACATCAATATACCACCAGTTGAACACTCTATTCCTTTCATCACCGAAGCTGAATTTCTTCCATTAAAGAGCAACAATGAAGCGATGAACGATAACATTGAAGAATATGATATAAAGTGTCAAATTCTAATTGAATTCTGATCAGATGCCCGATAGCTCAAGCTCTCACAAAGACCAGAGAGGTACCAGAAAAACTCATACAACAAGTTGTAAAAACTCTCAAAGTCTCAAATCAAATAGAGCTAACTGCACATGTGTGGGGAGATATCTTCATTAAAATCTCACCGGAGAAAATAAGGGAATGTTTGGAACTACCCTTAAGCCAAAGCTATGAAGAAGCACCAGAAAAGGAAGATATGTTTTCACTACTTGATGCAGTAATGGGTTACAAAACAAAGATTTCAAAAATCAATGAATTCAAGAGGAATAAGCTACCTGCCTTCTAGCAAGTGTTAATGGAAATTCTGAACAAGTGTTTATCATAAAAAATTGGAGGTACAGATCAGATAAATATGAATATTCTGAGAATCATGTTCAGTCTCATTAGTGGGTTGAATATTGATTTTGGAACAGAAATATTTAATCTGATCAGAAGATCAATTCTGACTAATACTGGAAGAATAGATTTGTGAAATCTGTGCTTGTAATCATTGTAAAAAATTCAGTAATCAATGAAATAAAGTTATTTGATCCCTATGTTTGTTTGTTCATGTTTGATGTTTTTCATGTTTTGACTTTTATTCGATTTCAAACTCTATATCGCTTTCTGGAGAATTATACGCAAACTGGTGCGTAAACGTAATCAGTTTAACGCGACAAATACTCCGGAACATCAATTTATGCTTAACATACCTTAAATAACCTTTACATAACTAAGAAATAAGTTTTGAAGGCTTTGGAATGGCAAAATCTAGTTTATTCGCTTACAGGGACTAAAATTGACAAACTGCAAAAGTATGCCAATCTAAACAGTAACGAACATTCCGGAACATGATCATAAGTTAAACACACCTTAAATATCCTTAACATAGCTTAGAAATAGGCTTTGAGGGGTTCGGTGTGCTAAAATAAACTTTTGGGTCATTCAGGGACTAAAAGCGTCAAAAAGTGCATAAGTTTGCATTTTCACGCATAACTTACGTTCTGAATACATCCGGACATCCAAAATTTTATGCAAGCACTGAAATATTTTATTTTAGTGTTTAGCATGCGAAAAATCCATTCGTCGCGCAATTTGGATCGTTTTTCGCGCTTATGCGCATTCCGTCGTAATTAAGCGAACATCGCGATCGTACGACCAAACGAACCGACATCCGAGATATTTTTGAGCATGTTTTGAGTTCCCTATACTTTAACTTTGTTTTAGAGGCTTGAAATGAGGTTAACGGGCCTTAAACGTGTCGAAAATGTACTTAAAAGCATGCAGGGGCTAAAACTGTCATTTTTGAAAAGTTGTGCTGATCAGTCAAGCTCAGGCGGCCCGCCTGAGTTTGTGTGGATCCTGATGCGGGCCGCATGGCCTCCCCAGATCAGCAAAATTGTTGCAAACAGCTGTTTGCAGCTGTTTAACACTTCAAAACCCCTTGCAAATGGTTTTTAACAATCCTAGGGGCTCCCATGGGTTTGTAATTCAGTGGGTGTGTGTTGTACGGCCAAGATTTAACGCTTGGGGAACAAGAAACGATCTTAACGGTTCCATGTTTCCTATAAATACACCCCCATGTCTTGCTCATTTTCCCTCACATTTGAAATCTGATTCAAAGCTCTCTAAGTGGAAGTTTATATACTTCCTACCTGAGAGTGAATCGGGTTCAAATCTTGCGGGGACCTTCTGTAAGTATTCTTTCGCGTTTTTCGTTCGTTATAGCGTTAAAGTCAAACTGCGGTTGACTTTCTGCATTGACCAGTTTATGGTCAACGCGAAGTTCGTTTGAACTTCATAACGTGAGCGTAATCACGATGGTTATAGTCCCTAGTAACTATACCTAATGATTACCACGTTATCTAGGCTGAGTGACGAGTCGTAGTTTCGGCCAAAATACGTTTTCTCGCGTATTTTGTAACCAAACTACTCTAGGGTATTAAAACCGTTTGTTTTAATACCAAACCTGTTTTCTAACTTCACTAAACATGTTCTAGCATGTTTAGCTCGTCGCTTCTAGTTTTGTGCTTGTCTAAGGGTCGTAAGGTAAGCGATCTAAACAATCGCTTATGCTTACGAACACGACCCATTTGGTCGATCTTTAGGATCCGGCCAAACATTTTAGGTGACCATAGTTGTATAGGGAATAACCTTCCAAGGTTATACCTTATGGTCACGACGTTTAAGTAGTTGTATGATAAGTAGTTCTTATGCCTTAGGTAAATTACCAAAATACCCTTTTTGCGCCAAAATTCATTTTAAGCCTATGTAACATAATTTTTGACATCTAAACTGATTTAGCAACAATATTAAGCATGTTAAGGCATAACTTGCTTGTCATAGGACTAGTTAAGCATTCCAAACGCGTTTTACGCGAGCGACGCGTTAAAGTAGCATAAGCTACCTAAACGGGTCGTAACGGGTCAAAAGCACTTAGGATAGGTTTCGTTTTAGTACGTAGGCTTTGTTAAACCATGTTACATAAGTTCCCCTACTTATTTGGTTTACGAACCCTCGTACTACCCGATCCTCCGATAGGTCCGTTTATTAATATAGATACCTATATAGGTGCCGTTTGATTTCCGTGATCTTCTAGCATTGCTTGGTGGTTATCCTACGACTTCTATGCAATCTCAAGTGAGTACATAGTCCCCTCTTTTACTGTTTTCCAAACATTTTGGGGTGAAACACATGTGCCTACTTGTTACTTTCATACTTTTCTTGTTTTCGCATCATATACTTGCTATGTTCATTAGTACATCGTTTTACATGACATTTTATGCTACGTATGTTCGTTTAGCGCATACTTAGTACATTGTTTTACATTACCTTTTCACGCTATGTATGTTCATCATACTTAGTGCATTTGTTTTACATGATATTTTCATGCTATGTATGTTCATCATACTTAGTACATTGTTTTACATGACATTTTCACGCTATGTATGTTCATCATGCTTAGTACATTTTTCATCACATGCTTACATTTTGGGTATGACATTTGGTTTGTTTAAGTGGGACCATATACATTCATTAACTTTGATCACGCCGCTCGTTAGTAGGTAATGGTACCATAGGAATTGACAACTCCCGTTCCTGACATCCTGGGTATGTTTGGATGGAAGGAATGACCGAATTCGATTTAAACATAAAAACCGATAGACCTTTAATTTGTTTAAAGGTTTATCACCACAGTCGCAAGGCTTGGATGTATGCATTTTCACAATACCGCATAAATGTTTGTATTCAGTATTGCATGCATTTCCACAAAACATAACATTGATTTAAACCATGTTTTACTTCAATACATTGTTTTGTGCATTTTCACCTATGGTTTAGTTGATACATATTTCACTTGCCATACATGACATTTTGTTTACACATGACATGATTGACATTGACATAGACATTTGACATTGTTATACACATTTCATGATTTACACTTGACATTAGACATGGTTTTTCGCATAAACATTTTGACATTTGGTTAAACATAAACATGTTTACATTGATGGTTTGTTTGGGTAAATGATTCAAGTAACGAGGTGTGTGTAATATGATACAAGCATGGTGGATACGCCGCTGGTACTTCCTATATATAAGTGTTTGTATGATATTACACATCGCAGCGTTGTTTAAATCATTTCAGTTTAGCTATATAACATATTTTTCACAATACTTTGTTTTACAAATAATTTATCTTATACAAACTCATTTTAATGGTTAATCATTTAACCATACATTATTCTTTCAAAAATACATATCTACCATCGTTTTTCAAATGATTTACAAACAATACAATCAACAAGGTTCATGACTACATTTCATTAAACATTTTTCTAAAACCTAAGTCATGGATCCTATTTTCACAAAACCTATGTATCTCACAGGCATTTTTATGCTGACGTACCTATTTTCACATGTGTTTCAGGAGCAAATGCATAGGATGATTCGTGACACGCTAGGGTGGACTTGGGCCTTAGTGACGATAAAATGGATCTAGACTAGTTAAAAACTCGTTATGTACTCTTTATTTCAATAGTTTTAAGACAATGTAACTTGTGGGTTCTCGTTTGAAACAATGTATTCCACCCTCGGGTGATGAATAAAATATTATTTTAATTACCTTGGTTGTGGAACAATAATTCTGTTACAACACTCCTTGACGTTTCCGCCACGATTTGATGTTTTACGTGGTCGGGGTGTGACAGAAGAGTTGGTATCAGAGCCAATGGTTATAGGGAATTAGGTTATTAGTAATGCTTTGACCTAGACTATAACCTTTCTAGGACCCCAACACAAGTTGTCTTGTGTTTAGATCTTAAAACATGCACTTCACCTATCCTTAGGTGATCACCAGAACAACAACCCAGTTTTCTAAAACGATTTTTGAAAAACAATCCTCTGTTTTCAAATGATTTATTATATGGTTTTGAACCCTTTTGATTTTTCAAATTGATTTTGAAAATTTATCATTTGTTTTAATGATTCTTTTGGCCTTGTGCCTTCCAAGTTTTCAAAATCTTCTCAAAGTTTTGGGTTTCAAATAGTGTGAACACGTGCAAACTGGAAGAGTGAATGCCTGTACCCTGGGTTTTCTGTCTAAGGCTAGAGTGTTCGTACAAATCCACATAATCGGACCAGTCACTCTTACCTGGGAACTCCTGGGGTGAGTGTTCACTTATAGGCGAGCATGTCTTCGCTAAGCATTATTTATGGACCCATTTACTTTGATTAGTCACTGTGTGTCATTTGTTTGCTTTGTGATACGGACAAATGACCACCATCCTTGCTTTGTTGATTTTGTTTTGTCTCGTTCTTTTCATCTAATCATCTCACTCGTTTCCTCTCGTGTTTTCCTCTTTTTAGCATGCCTCCTCGACGCGAAAATCAGCTACCGAATGTCGAACTGGCAGAAATCATCGCACAGCATATGGCTGCTGCGTTCCCGAATCTTATTGCTCAGTTTAACCAAGCCAACATCAATCAGAACGCTCCTTGTAACTTCAAGAGCTTCAATTCGGCTAAACCACTCAAGTTTAGTGGTACTGAGGGGGCAACTGGGCTCCTTCAATGGTTTAAGAGCATTGAGAATACTTTTCGTCATGTTCAGTGTCCTGATAATCGCAAAGTCGAGTTTGCTTCTAGTGTTTTTCAAAAGAGGGCGTTGACATGGTGGAACGGGGTTATGAGAGATCGAGGTGCTGAAGTCGCTTTAGCACAAACATGGGCTGAATTGAGGACTCTCATGATGAGTGAGTTTTGTCCTCGTCATGAACTGCGAGCGTTGAAAAGGGAGTTCGATGATCTGAAACAAGTAAGTGGTGAGCACCGGGCGTATACTGATAGGTATGAAGAGTTGAGTTTGTTATGCCCAACAATGGTCACCCCACTCGACAAGGCTATCGAAAGATACATCGATGGTGTACCTGACTCTGTGCAAGACATCGTTACTGGTAGTAAACCTACCACTGTTCGTCAGGCAATCGAACTATCTGCAACGTTGACAGAATCGCAGATCAGAAAGGGTAAATTGCATAGGAAGGGTGACAAGGGCAAGAAATAGGCATCTGACAAAGGGGATAGCAAGAAAGGTAAGAAGGGGAAGGATTCTGGCTCATCAAAGGGCTCTAGGAAGCGAAAGGCTTCCCAAAATTTTGCCATCACTGCCCAACAGAACCAGGCAGCTCCCAATCAGCCAACGCAGCCTCCCGCAAAGAAGCGGTATGAAGGGAATGCACCTTTGTGCAATAGGTGCAATAGTCATCATCAACAGCAACTCCCGTGTCGTTTCTGTACCAACTGTGGAAAATCAGGTCATCTTGCAGAGGTTTGTCGTTCTGCTAGAAATCCAGCTCGACAGGGAGCTCAACCACCTGTTCAACAGCAAGCTGCACGACCTCACTATCCTCCTGGTTCGTGCTTTAATTGTGGAGACCTGAACCATTATCGAAACCAGTGTCCAAGGCTGGTTAATGCAAATCATAATCAGGCTCCAGCTCGAGGTCGAGCATTTAATATGAATGCTGTTGAGGCGCAAGCAGACAACGAGGTGGTGAACGGTACGTTCTTTGTTAATAATCAACCTGCGTCTGTTCTTTTTGATTCAGGGGCCGATAAGAGTTTTGTGTCGTTATCTTTTGAGCCGTTGCTTCGCGTGTCTAGAATGAAACTAGGTAAGCCTTTAACAGTAGAAGTTGCGAATGGTGAACCCGTTGTTCTTGATTCTGTTCTTCGCAACTGCCAGTTGAACCTTAACGACCATCTTTTTCCTATTGACCTCACGCCTACGCAACTTGGAAGCTTCGACATTATTGTGGGTATGGATTGGTTAGCCAAGCATCGCGCAGAGGTGGTTTGTTTTGAGAAGATCGTTCGTGTGCCACTTTCGTCAGGTGAGATCCTACAGGTTCGTGGTGAGAAACCTGTTAGTAGCCTCAAGCTTATGTCTTGTTTTCAAGCTCGGAAGTATCTGCGAAAGAACTATGTGGCCTTCTTGGCACATGTTACGGCAGATAAAGACCAAGGTAAGTCTATTCAAGATATCCCTGTTGTTCGGGATTATCCGGAGCTGTTTCCTGAAGAATTACCTGGACTACCCCCAACACGCCAAGTCGAGTTCCGTATTGATCATGTACCTGGTGCAAATCCTATTGCCAGAGCTCCATATCGTCTTGCACCGTCTGAGATGCAAGAGTTGTCTAAACAGCTTCAGGAGCTTTCTGACAAAGGTTTTATTCGTCCTAGCTTTTCACCTTGGGGTGCTCCTGTTCTTTTTGTCAAGAAGAAGGATGGATCCTTCAGAATGTGTATCGATTATCGTGAGCTGAATAAGCTTACTATCAAGAATCGATATCCCCTACCTCGCATTGATGATCTCTTTGACCAGTTACAGGGTGCTACTTGCTTTTCGAAGATCGACCTTCGTTCTGGGTATCATCAACTTCGTGTGCATGAAGAGGATATTCCCAAAACAGCTTTCCGCACTCGATATGGGCATTATGAGTTCACAGTCATGCCATTCGGTTTGACCAATGCTCCTGCTGTTTTCATGGACTTAATGAATAGGGTCTGCAAGCCTTAGTTGGATAAGTTCATCATCGTTTTCATTGATGACATCTTGATTTATTCTAAGACGCGAGCTGATCACGAGCGCCATCTTCGTCTTACTCTGGAACTCCTAAAGAAAGAGCAACTTTTTGCCAAGTTCTCCAAGTGTGAATTTTGGATTAAGGAAGTTCAATTTTAGGACATATTGTCAACGAACAAGGTATACATGTAGATCCCTCCAAGATCAGTGCGATTAAGGATTGGGATACGCCTACTACTCCTACTGAGGTTCGTTCTTTTCTTGGTCTTGCGGGTTATTACCGTCGCTTCATCGAGAACTTCTCAAAGATTGCAGTTCCTCTAACTGCTCTAACTCAAAAGAACAAACCCTTTGAATGGGGTTCTAAGCAAGAAGAAGCGTTTCAGACCTTGAAGCGGAAGCTTTGTGATGCACCTATTCTAACTTTGCCTGAGGGCAATGATGATTTTGTTATTTACTGTGATGCATCGAAATTGGGTCTTGGCTGTGTTCTGATGCAAAGGAACAAAGTCATAGCCTATGCATCAAGGCAATTGAAGGTACATTAGAGAAACTACACCACTCATGATCTTGAGTTGGGTGCAGTTGTCTTCGCTCTCAAAATCTGGAGACACTATTTGTACGGTACAAAATGCGTGGTTTTCACTGACCACAAAAGTCTTCAGCATATCTTCAATCATAAAGAACTCAACATGAGGCAAAGACGTTGGGTCGAACTCCTAAACGACTATGATTGCGAAATTCGCTACCATCCTGGTTAAGCGAATGTTGTGGCTGACGCATTAAGTCGTAAGGAACGTACTGTGCTTCATTGTGTTCGTGTTCACTCTGCTATTCAAGCTCGATCTGATATCCAAGCACGCATTACTCAGGCTCAACAGGCTTGTGTTTCATAGGACTTGATGGGTAAGGAATTACCCTATCACATTAAGCCTGATCTTGTGCTGAAGGAAGATGGATCATATTATTTCATGGACCGTTTGTGGGTCCCAAGCCAAGATGATCTTCACACTTTGCTTATGGATGAGGCCCATAAGTCTCGTTATTCTATTCATCCTGGCTCAGACAAAATGTATAAGGATCTTTGTACTCTGTATTGGTGGCCTGGTATGAAGAAAGACATTGCCTTATACGTTTCAAAATGCATTACTTGCCTTAAAGTTAAGGCTGAACACCAGCATCCTTATGGTCTTTTGGAGCAACCTGAGATCCCAGTTTGGAAATGGGAAAACATTGCTATGGATCTCATTACCAAACTCCCGCGCACTAAGAAAGGTCATGATGCCATCTGGGTAGTTGTTGATCGTCTTACAAAGTCAGCGCATTTTCTGCCGATCCGTGAGAATCTATCTGCTGAAGATCTGGCTAAAATCTATGTGGATGAAATTGTATCTCGACATGGTGTTCCTTTGAACATTATTTCTGATAGAGATGCTCGCTTCTCTTCTCGCTTTTGGAGAACCATGCAATCTGCTATGGGGACCCAACTCAATCTGAGCACAGCTTATCATCCACAAACAGATGGCCAAACTGAAAGAACGATCCAGACTTTGGAGGATATGCTTAGAGCTTGTGTGATCGATTTTGGTGGTAGTTGGGATTCACATCTTCCATTGATTGAATTCTCCTACAACAATAATTATCACTCCAGCATCAACATGGCTCCTTTCGAGGCTCTCTATGGTCGAAAATGTCGTTCACCTGTCTGCTGGAATGAAATAGGTGAGGCTCAGCTTACTGGACCTGACCTCATTCTAAAGACAACTGACAAGGTTAAGAAAGTTCGTGATAACTTACAGGCAGCTCGAAGCCGTCAAAAGAGTTACACGGACCAACGACGCAAGCCCTTAGAATTCCAAGTCGGTGATCGTGTATTACTTAAGATCTCACCTTGGAAATGTGTAATCAGATTTGGAAAGAAAGGAAAACTTGCACCTAGATACGTTGGACCATTCAAGATCGTCGAAAGAATCGGTAAGGTAGCCTACAAACTTCAATTACCTCCTGAACTTGGAAATGTTCATCCAACTTTCCACGTATCCAATCTCAAGAAGTGTTTAGCTGATGAGAACCTCCACATACCGCTTAGCGAAATCCGTGTTGATAAAACACTACATTTTGTTGAGAAACCTGTGGAAATTATGGATCGTGAAGTCAAATGGCTTAAACGCAAGCGCATTCCGTTGGTTAAAGTTCGCTGGGAATCTAAACGTGGACCTGAGTTTACTTGGGAACGTGAAGATCAAATGAAGGCGAAATATCCACATCTATTCTCACGAGTTTCCTCTAAACAAATTTCGGGATGAAATTTCCACAAGTAGGGGAGACTGTGACATCTGTGCTTGTAATCATTGTAAACAATTCAGTTATCAATGAAATAAAGTTATTTGATCCCTATGTTTGTTTGTTCATGTTTGATGTTTTTCATGTTTTGACTTTTATTCGATTTCAAACTCTATATCGCTTTCTGGAGAATTATACGCAAACTGGTGCGTAAACGTAATCAGTTTAATGCGACAAATACTCCAGAACATCAATGTATGCTTAACATACCTTAAATAACCTTTACATAACTTAGAAATAAGTTTTGAAGGCTTTGGTATGGCAAAATCTAGTTTATTCGCTTACAGGGACTAAAATTGACAAACTGCGAAAGTATGCCAATCTAAACAGTAACGAACATTCCGGAACATGATCATAAGTTAAACACACCTTAAATATCCTTAACATAGCTTAGAAATAGGCTTTGAGGGGTTCGGTGTGCTAAAATAAACTTTTGGGTCATTCAGGGACTAAAAGCGTCAAAAAGTGCATAAGTTTGCATTTTCACGCATAACTTACGTTCTGAATACATCCGGACATCCAAAAATTTATGCAAGCATTGAAATATTTTATTTTAGTGTTTGGCATGAGAAAAATCCATTCGTCGCGCAATTTGGATCGTTTTTCGCGCTTATGCGCATTCCGTCGTAATTAAGCGAACATCGCGATCGTACGACCAAACGAACCGACATCCGAGATATTTTTGAGCATGTTTTGAGTTCCCTATACTTTAACTTCGTTTTAGAGGCCTGAAATGAGGTTAACGGGCCTTAAACGTGTCGAAAATGGACTTAAAAGCATGCAGGGGCTAAAACTGTCATTTTTGAAAAGTTGTGCTGATCAGACAAGCTCAGGCTGCCCGCCTGAGTTTGTGTGGATCCTGATGCGGGCCGCATGGCCTCCCCAGATCAGCAAAATTGTTGCAAACAGCTGTTTGCAGCTGTTTAACACTTCAAAACCCCTTGCAAATGGTTTTTAACAATCCTAGGGGCTCCCATGGGTTTGTAATTCAGTGGGTGTGTGTTGTACGGCCAAGATTTAACGCTTGGGGAACAAGAAACGATCTTAATGGTTCCATGTTTCCTATAAATACCCCCCCCATGTCTTGCTCATTTTCCCTCACATTTGAAATCCGATTCAAAGCTCTCTAAGTGGAAGTTTATATACTTCCTACCTGAGAGTGAATCGGGTTCAAATCTTGCGGGGACCTTCTGTAAGTATTCTTTCGCGTTTTTCGTTCGTTTTAGCGTTAAAGTCAAACTGCGTTTGACTTTCTGCATTGACCAGTTTATGGTCAACGCGAAGTTCGTTTGAACTTCATAACGTGAGCGTAATCACGATGGTTATAGTCCCTAGTAACTATACCTAATGATTACCACGTTATCTAGGCTCAGTGACGAGTCGTAGTTTCGGCCAAAATACGTTTTCTCGCGTATTTTGTAACCAAACTACTCTAGGGTATTAAAACCGTTTGTTTTAATACCAAACCTGTTTTCTAACTTCACTAAACATGTTCTAGCATGTTTAGCTCGTCGCTTCTAGTTTTGTGCTTGTCTAAGGGTCGTAAGGTAAGCGATCTAAACAATCGCTTATGCTTACGAACACGACCCATTTGGTCGATCTTTAGGATCCGACCAAAAATTTTAGGTGACCATAGTTGTATAGGGAATAACCTTCCGAGGTTATACCTTATGGTCACGACGTTTAAGTAGTTGTATGATAAGTAGTTCTTATGCCTTAGGTAAATTACCAAAATACCCTTTTTGCGACAAAATTCATTTTAAGCCTATGTAACATAATTTTTGACATCTAAACTGATTTAGCAACAATATTAAGCATGTTAAGGCATAACTTGCTTGTCATAGGACTAGTTATGCATTCCGAACGCGTTTTACGCGAGCGACGCCTTAAAGTAGCATAAGCTACCTAAACGGGTCGTAACGGGTCAAAAGCACTTAGGATAGGTTTCGTTTTAGTACGTAGGCTTTGTTAAACCATGTTACATAAGTTCCCCTACTTATTTGGTTTACGAACCCTCGTACTACCCGATCCTCCGATAGGTCCGTTTATTAATATAGATACCTATATAGGTGCCGTTTGATTTCCGTGATCTTCTAGCATTGCTTGGTGGTTATCCTACGACTTCTAAGCAATCTCAAGTGAGTACATAGTCCCCTCTTTTACTGTTTTCCAAACATTTTGGGGTGAAACACATGTGCCTACTTGTTACTTTCATACTTTTCTTGTTTTCGCATCATATACTTGCTATGTTCATTAGTACATCGTTTTACATGACATTTTATGCTACGTATGTTCGTTTAGCGCATACTTAGTACATTGTTTTACATTACCTTTTCACGCTATGTATGTTCATCATACTTAGTGCATTTGTTTTACATGACATTTTCATGCTATGTATGTTCATCATACTTAGTACATTGTTTTACATGACATTTTCACGCTATGTATGTTCATCATGCTTAGTACATTTTTCATCACATGCTTACATTTTGGGTATGACATTTGGTTTGTTTAAGTGGGACCATATACATTCATTAACTTTGATCACGCCGCTCGTTAGTAGGTAATGGTACCATAGGAATTGACAACTCCCGTTCCTGACATCCTGGGTATGTTTGGATGGAAGGAATGACCGAATTCGATTTAAACATAAAAACCGATAGACCTTTCACTGCCTCAGTCACCTTTCACTGCCTCATTGTAAACAATTCAGTTATCAATGAAATAAAGTTATTTGATCCCTATGTTTGTTTGTTCATGTTTGATGTTTTTCATGTTTTGACTTTTATTCGATTTCAAACTCTATATCGCTTTCTGGAGAATTATACGCAAACTGGTGCGTAAACGTAATCAGTTTAATGCGACAAATACTCCAGAACATCAATTTATGCTTAACATACCTTAAATAACCTTTACATAACTTAGAAATAAGTTTTGAAGGCTTTGGTATGGCAAAATCTAGTTTATTCGCTTACAGGGACTAAAATTGACAAACTGCGAAAGTATGCCAATCTAAACAGTAACGAACATTCCGGAACATGATCATAAGTTAAACACACCTTAAATATCCTTAACATAGCTTAGAAATAGGCTTTGAGGGGTTCGGTGTGCTAAAATAAGCTTTTGGGTCATTCAGGGACTAAAAGCGTCAAAAAGTGCATAAGTTTGCATTTTCACGCATAACTTACGTTCTGAATACATCCGGACATCCAAAAATTTATGCAAGCATTGAAATATTTTATTTTAGTGTTTGGCATGAGAAAAATCCATTCGTCGCGCAATTTGGATCGTTTTTCGCGCTTATGCGCATTCCGTCGTAATTAAGCGAACATCGCGATCGTACGACCAAACGAACCGACATCCGAGATATTTTTGAGCATGTTTTGAGTTCCCTATACTTTAACTTCGTTTTAGAGGCCTGAAATGAGGTTAACGGGCCTTAAACGTGTCGAAA
This sequence comes from Helianthus annuus, assembly GCF_002127325.2. Lineage (NCBI taxonomy): Eukaryota > Viridiplantae > Streptophyta > Magnoliopsida > Asterales > Asteraceae > Helianthus > Helianthus annuus. The sequence continues at coordinate 143,377,600 of NC_035434.2, forward strand.
ATGGACTTAAAAGCATGCAGGGGCTAAAACTGTCATTTTTGAAAAGTTGTGCTGATCAGACAAGCTCAGGCTGCCCGCCTGAGTTTGTGTGGATCCTGATGCGGGCCGCATGGCCAAAATTGTTGCAAACAGCTGTTTGCAGCTGTTTAACACTTCAAAACCCCTTGCAAATGGTTTTTAACAATCCTAGGGGCTCCCATGGGTTTGTAATTCAGTGGGTGTGTGTTGTACGACCAAGATTTAACGCTTGGGGAACAAGAAACGATCTTAATGGTTCCATGTTTCCTATAAATACCCCCCCATGTCTTGCTCATTTTCCCTCACATTTGAAATCCGATTCAAAGCTCTCTAAGTGGAAGTTTATATACTTCCTACCTGAGAGTGAATCGGGTTCAAATCTTGCGGGGACCTTCTGTAAGTATTCTTTCGCGTTTTTCGTTCGTTTTAGCGTTAAAGTCAAACTGCGTTTGACTTTCTGCATTGACCAGTTTATGGTCAACGCGAAGTTCGTTTGAACTTCAGAACGTGAGCGTAATCACGATGGTTATAGTCCCTAGTAACTATACCTAATGATTACCACGTTATCTAGGCTCAGTGACGAGTCGTAGTTTCGGCCAAAATACGTTTTCTCGCGTATTTTGTAACCAAACTACTCTAGGGTATTAAAACCGTTTGTTTTAATACCAAACCTGTTTTCTAACTTCACTAAACATGTTCTAGCATGTTTAGCTCGTCGCTTCTAGTTTTGTGCTTGTCTAAGGGTCGTAAGGTAAGCGATCTAAACAATCGCTTATGCTTACGAACACGACCCATTTGGTCGATCTTTAGGATCCGACCAAAAATTTTAGGTGACCATAGTTGTATAGGGAATAACCTTCCGAGGTTATACCTTATGGTCACGACGTTTAAGTAGTTGTATGATAAGTAGTTCTTATGCCTTAGGTAAATTACCAAAATACCCTTTTTGCGACAAAATTCATTTTAAGCCTATGTAACATAATTTTTGACATCTAAACTGATTTAGCAACAATATTAAGCATGTTAAGGCATAACTTGCTTGTCATAGGACTAGTTATGCATTCCGAACGCGTTTTACGCGAGCGACGCGTTAAAGTAGCATAAGCTACCTAAACGGGTCGTAACGGGTCAAAAGCACTTAGGATAGGTTTCGTTTTAGTACGTAGGCTTTGTTAAACCATGTTACATAAGTTCCCCTACTTATTTGGTTTACGAACCCTCGTACTACCCGATCCTCCGATAGGTCCGTTTATTAATATAGATACCTATATAGGTGCCGTTTGATTTCCGTGATCTTCTAGCATTGCTTGGTGGTTATCCTACGACTTCTAAGCAATCTCAAGTGAGTACATAGTCCCCTCTTTTACTGTTTTCCAAACATTTTGGGGTGAAACACATGTGCCTACTTGTTACTTTCATACTTTTCTTGTTTTCGCATCATATACTTGCTATGTTCATTAGTACATCGTTTTACATGACATTTTATGCTACGTATGTTCGTTTAGCGCATACTTAGTACATTGTTTTACATTACCTTTTCACGCTATGTATGTTCATCATACTTAGTGCATTTGTTTTACATGACATTTTCATGCTATGTATGTTCATCATACTTAGTACATTGTTTTACATGACATTTTCACGCTATGTATGTTCATCATGCTTAGTACATTTTTCATCACATGCTTACATTTTGGGTATGACATTTGGTTTGTTTAAGTGGGACCATATACATTCATTAACTTTGATCACGCCGCTCGTTAGTAGGTAATGGTACCATAGGAATTGACAACTCCCGTTCCTGACATCCTGGGTATGTTTGGATGGAAGGAATGACCGAATTCGATTTAAACATAAAAACCGATAGACCTTTCACTGCCTCAGTCACCTTTTGCCTCAATTCTTCTCTATTTTCTTCTGCAAAGAACTCCATAAGTGTAGGAAACTTAGAAGTATCTTCAACTACTTCTTCATCATCCGTCCAGTCTTCTACTTCCACTCTGTCGTATTTATCAGCCTCTTCAACATACTTATACGTGTATTCAGGCTGTTGATTGATATCAAAAGACTCCAAATCTTCTTCAAAGTCAAATTTGAACTCAGGATCCACAGTATACATCATCTCTTTGTAAACATCTAATCCCAAGATTAACTTTTTAGAATGTTCAACAATTTGAGTTTTACTGGACTCCCCCTTTCCACTTGCTTCCCCTGATTCTTCATTTACCGAATCATTCATCAAATCATCAACCTTTTTCTCAGTGGAAGCTTCTGTAACTTTCAAACCTGTGCCACCCTGAGCATCATCATCATCATCATCTTTACCAGATCCATGACTGCTCGCAGAGAATACTTTTTCATCTGCTTCATCTTCCTCTTCATCCTCCTCTTCATCATCTTCATCACTATTTCTAATCAACTCATTTATAGGAGTATCTTCTTCAAACAATCCAGAAATAGCTGATATTGGCTCAGGGTTTTCAGTGACCATAGAAGGTACTATAGATCTCTCTAGCACAGTAGAGCTTCCTTCAACCCCCTTACCTTTATCATGCATATGTTTCTCTATTTCTGCTTGACGTTGCGCCCTGATTTCTTCAACTTGCAACTCTTCAGAATTTTGTTCTATAGATGTTCCAAGCATGCTTTCAATGACTTTGTTTAGCATGTAGAACTCATGATCTCTTGCCTTTTTAGCTGCTTCCAGTTCTTTGTTCTTTAACTTGAAATATTCATTCTGGCTATCTCTTCTAGTCTTTTCTTCTTCAAGCTCAGCAACACGTACTTTCAATATATCAATCTCAGATTGATCAGCATCAATCTTTTTCACCAACTCTTGATTTTCATTCTCTAGCTTCTTCACACGCGCCTCAAGAAGTCTTTCTCTATCAGACACTTTCTTATTTTCAGCAGCCAACTTCTTGTTTTCAGCAACAACTTCTTCACCTTTCTTTTCAACATTTCTGACTTGAGAAGTGTTGGCAAAATCAAAGTCTCCAACATCTAAAAGATTATCCTGTGGAGTATAAAGACCTCTGCTAGACAAACCAGGTTGCACTTGAGTGAGTGGAGGTGTTTGAAATATATCTTATGAGGTAACAAAAGGTTGTTGTGGTAGTGTTTGATGAATAGGTGATGGTTGTCTTGGAGGTGTTGGTTGTTTAGGTGGTGAGGATTGTTGTGGTGGAGTAGGTTGTCGTAGTGGTGATTGGATAGGTGATTGTGGTGGTGTTGGTTCATGTGGTGGTGTAGGTGGTTTCTTGGTTTGTTTCGGTTTCTTTTTTAGCACAATCTTCGGTACTTTGATCTTTGGAGTAACTTTGACAATATTTGGAGAAACTACTTTCTTTCGACCTCCAGCTTTCTTTCTAACTTTTGGAGAAGATTGTGATCCTGAGACATGCTCTGGAGAAGGCACATAAACATCATCGTCGTCCTTTTCCTGTCTCTTTCTCTTCCTTAACAACCTTTCTTTTTCTATCTCTTCTTGAATTCTTTTTCGACTTTCAATCTCATCAATACCATCATCTGAAGAACTTGATGAACTTGTTGTACTTTTATCTACATCGTCACCCTCAACATCATCAACAATCTTCTCTTTCTCTTTCTGAGCTTCAACATTTGCTACCTGCTCAGCTTCTACCTCAACAGATGGTCCTGTTTCCAAAACATCTGTATCAAACAAAACATCAGTATTAAATGGATCATCTTCAGCAGTTACATCTTGTTCTTTCTCAACATCAACTACAAGATTATCTTCTTCAGGTTCATCTATTAACAATGTTCGAGCAGCTTTCTTTTGTTTCTTTCTAGGTTTAGATGACGATCCTTCACCCTGTTGAACTGTAGGAGTTGCCAATCTGCGTCTTCTCCCAGTTTCTTTCACATACCACTCATTCTTCGTGGTTTTGAAACCTGTAAGAATTTTTAGCACGTCAGCATATCTTGCTTCTTTCATTTCATCTTCATTTCTCCAGTTTTGATGATTAACTGGATCTGGATCAACATATTTAACATCTTTAATAAAACCAAATGGCTCGACAACAAGTGTTGGCTCTGGGTGATTCGGATGATATTTCACAAGCTGCTTCAGTGTATTGTTGGTCATATGAGCTTGCACCAACAAATCATCTTGAATATTTCTGTCGATCTCAGGATACGCGTGATCTATCAACATCTGTACGAATCTCGGATACTTCCAAGTCCTGACTTTTGAAGTAATATTCTCTGCCATGTAATGAAATACGATGTGTGAGAAATTATATTTCTTGTTTAGAACCAACGCAGTCACCATATTCATTTGGTAGTCACGCATCGCATCATAACTTCCTTTGGTGTGACTTAAAGAAATCAATACACTGTGAATAAAAAACTTGTATGGTTTCTGAAACTTTGACTTTAAATAATTTCCGGCATTTAAGGCTCCAGTGTATCCCATTCTCAACATACACCCCTTCACCATTCTCTCTGGCAATCTCGTTGGAGAATCTGCTTCATCGGGAAAGTTAACAACTTCACGAATTAGAGCTTCGGTGACCAGAATCGTCTCCATCTTGCCATGTACTTCAACAACTGAAGAAATAACTTTATTTTGCTCATTGTATTTGGCATTCTTCCAGAAACGGTCGATGTGAGATTTGTATAAAGGCCTTTGGTCTGTCAATGCCTTCAGGATGGGAATACGACCCATAAACTCCAAAATGCTCCTGAAACTCTCCAATTCTGGATTTTTCTCAATATCCAAGTCACAACAGCTGTTGTGTACAGGATCAAATATGACATTAGAAGCCTGCACATCAAACATATACACTCAATAAGATACTTGGAAAATTTTTCAAACATCACAAGAACACAAAAGCGAATCTTCACATGTATATACAAGCGGACCATACAATGTTCACATGAATGGACCTTCACATGTATATACAAGCGGATCTAAATATGTACACAAGAGCGGACCTAGAATATACACCAATGAGCGAACCTATCCATGTTCAAAAAAGCTAATCACTAAGGTTCAAACAAGCGGACCTATTCAAGTTCAGAAAAGCGGACCTCTATGGTTCACACAAGCAAACCTACACATGTTCGAATGAACAAACCTATATCAGATCACATGAGCGGACCTACTGTGTACAGATAAGCGAACCTCCTAACATGACCGTTCAAGCGATACTACCGTCAAACCTTCAAAAACTAATCAAATCTTCAAATTGACTTTCCTACTATGATAACATGAGGAATCCGACACTAGAAATTTGATTTAATTTCATGTATGACACTTAACGAACCCTAGATCTAAGTCTGTTGATCTTGAACATTGACACACATCAACAATCATCAAATTTGACACCATTAAAGCATACCATCATGATCTACACATTCAAACGACTACACATAGTTGATTTATTGTACATATTTAACAGTTAAACCCTATAAACATGTTCCGTTCAAACAGACATAACCGACAATTCAAATTAATCATGAAATTGAAAGAATTGAACAAAGACATACCTTGCCCATGATCGAAACACTAAGAAAATAACACAAAACTGATGAAAATCGGGCAACACAATGTCTGAAATTGGTCGTGTACGAGATCCGCTTCAAATCGCCGGTGAGAGAAAGTCACAAAAGCGAAAGTGTAAAGTGATGAAAAAGCGGACCACTGTGATATTTATAGGTAGTGTAGATCCGCTTTTATGACCAATGTCATATAAGCGGACCCTTGTGAACAAATAAACAGACCACAATATATTTTACACAAAAGCGAACCACTATGAAATGTTGACTTAAAAGCGAACCTGTGATGAACTTTTTCAAAAATTTCAATTTTTTAATTTTTTATTTTTCAGATTAAACACAGTTACACCCAGCTGACCAAGTCCAAGTCAATGACCTTGGTCAACTGTTTGACCCACCAAGTCCAAGTTAATGGCCTTGGATGATCAGATTTATGAAGTTTGCTGACGTTTCATTCAGAAAACAGTTCAAATGAATGAACTTTTGAACATTTCAAACATTTACAACACATTTTAACTTTCAAACAGTATATCAATCACTGTATAGCACTCTCCAGCTTACCCATCCCTCATCAAAACACTGACATGTTCTGCACATAGGCTTTGATCTTCCAATTCCCAACATCGGTTGTCGAAAAATAAGATGAGAAAAGAAAATCTTTTTAGATTTTAACTGGATAAACTGAAACTATGTACACACAATATTTTTGCGAATGTGTTAAGGGATCATATCAGCTGCCGACCAGACACGAGCACCGTTAAGCTGTTTATTTCATACTAAGCTATTTAAACAATTCGCGTAGATTGCTGATATACTGATCCACTTAAATTCTCACAAAAATTTCAATCTGTTCGGGATACGTGATTAGTGTTTTAAGACTTAACAATCTACATGTGTCCCACCTCAGTATATACTCCCGTATCCGGATCCCAGTATTCAGTCTTACAGGTGAATATACCACAGCTGATATCTGTTAAGGGGTAATGTGCGAGGGCCGTGAGAGCTCAAGTCGATACTTCCGTATATGCAGAGAGATGACGGCTTCGACTTTTAGGTGTGTCCCCTTTAGAGGATCTTTTGTTTTCAACAGCAGCGACTATCAATTTTATTGTTTCACCAGCACGCTGAGCGCGAGCTTATATTTCAAAGCTTTTGCAGAAAGTATTATCCGGGGACTAGGTCAGTATTTCCATACAGCAGAAGTCCCGGGATAATACCCCAGATATCACTGAGCATAAAGACCTAGTATCTCAGAATACGGGACCTTTCAAACAGGATTTCAGGGGTTACCTATATATCCTGGAGGTGTTCCCCACGTAAACGCAAGTGAAATTTATGTTTATATCCCAAACTGATCTACTAATTTTGCAAGAACCTATCAGCACATCTTTAGCGAGACTGCTTAAACGCATTTTAAACACTACAAATCTTTAGCGTACTGTGTCCGTCTAGCTGATGTACTATCATTTCCCCTATTCTACACAACTATTTTTGAAATTTTCTAATGTTTTTGGATTTTATGGTTTTCTATTGCTTTTGTAATTTTATGATTTTATCATGTTTTTGTATTTTTCTACGAATATCTCCCCCTAAAACTAAAATATATTTTTGTGTTTTTGTTTTTATCGAAAAGCAGAAAATACAACTGTACAAAAGAAATTTGACAACACGACATAGGTTCATGTCAGATCGCCGCCCAACTCGGCTGCACATTCGATTACCCTCCCAGATTGCAGATTCTTCATCCCGTTTAATCTCAAAAGATAATAAAATCTCTTTTTGTCGAAAGGTTTAGTGTAAAAATCCGCTTTCTGATCATCGGTGTTAACGTGTTCAATCCGAACTAACTTTTTCTCATGACAATCACGGATAAAGTGATGACGGATTTCAATATGTTTAGTTTTCGAATGGTGAACCAGATTTTTAGTAACATTAATTGCTGCTTCATTGTCCACGAAAATCGGTGTATCCAAGAATTGCAAACCGAAGTCGCGCATCTGCTGTTGGATCCAAAGGATCTGCGAGCAACAGCTAGAAGCTGAGACGTACTCAGCCTCACATGTGGAGAGCGCAACTGCAGTTTGTTTCTTGCACTGCCAGGTGACAAGCCGAGTTCCGAAGAACTGGCACCCAGCAGTGGTGGACTTAGCATTCTGTTTACAGCTACCAAAATCAGAATCAGCAAAACCGGACAAAGTAAAGTCACCCGAGCGAGGGTACCACAAGCCGATGCTTGGGCAACCCTTCAAATACCGTAAAATACGTTTCACTATAGTCAGGTGCGACTGCTTCGGACTCGACTGATATCTGGCGCAGAGACACGTCGGATACATGATGTCGGGACGGGAAGCCGTGAGATACATCAACGACCTGATGATTGATCGATACAATGTTTCGTCCATCTTCACACCTTGCTCGTCGGGACAAATTCCATGATTCTGCGCGAGGGGGGTGGATGCAGGACTGCAATCTGTCATGTCGAACTTATCGAGCACGTCCTTTACATACTTTGACTGGTGAATGAAGATTCCGTCGTGCATTTGTTCCACCTGCAGCCCGAGGAAGAACTTCATCTCCCCCATCGAACTCATCTCGAACTTCTTCTTCATTACCTTCTCAAACTCTTTGCAAAGATCGTCGTTGGTGGATCCAAAAATGATATCGTCCACATAAATCTGCACGATCAACAAGTGGCCTGCTTCTTCTTTGGTGAACAAAGTGCTGTCTACTGTGCCTCTTGTGAACCCGTTGTCCAGCAAGTATGTCGAAAGCGTCTCGTACCAGGCTCTCGGGGCCTGGTGCAGTCCGTATAGCGCTTTGTCCAGTAGATACACCTTGTTTCTGTGTAGTGGGTCTGTGAACCCCGGTGGTTGCCCCACATACACTTCTTCTCTGATTGTGCTGTACAGGAATGCAGATTTGACGTCAAGTTGATAGACTTTAAAATCTTTCCAAGATGCAAAGGCTAGAAAAATACGAATTGCTTCAAGCCTTGCAACCGGTGCGTAAACTTCATCGTAATCTATTCCTTCCTGTTGGCTGAAGCCTTGAACCACAAGTCGTGCCTTGTTTCTCACCACGACACCTCTATCATCACGCTTACACTTAAACACCCTGATGCGTGCGAAGTGTAGTATATTTTTAATGTATATTTTAAGCCCTTTTTACACTTTTAGCCAAGTTTTAAATTTATAAAACACGATATTTACTAACACTAAACACACATATGGGCAAGTGCACCCATCGTGGACGTAGTATAGTGTTGGTAAGATACCGAGGTCGTCCAAGGACACAAGAGCTTTTAGTACCGCTTTATCCTCAACGTCTAATCAAATCAAAAAGTTAGAAAAGATTTTTAAACTAAGAAAATAAAAACTAACTAAATGCTGAAAAATAAAAATAAAATAAAAACAGATAGACAAGATGAATCACTTGGATCCGACTCGTGTATTAGTATAACCTTTGATTATTTTCGCACTTTTGCACTTGTTTAAGAGATTATCTTAGTTATTGTAGTAGGCCCCTCTTTTGAAGGCGACGTTACCCTCAACCCAGTAGTTTGAGTCAGCAAGGATACAATCCTAAAGGGTTGGATTATTGGAAGATAATGAATTAAGTTATTAATGCAAATTATGGTAGGCCCCGCTTTTGGCGGTGACGTTACCCTCGACTAAGTAGTCTGAGTCAGCAGGGATACAGTCCTAAATAGCCGGGTTATAGTATTAATAGTAGTTAACTTATGAGGGGGTCAAAGAGTTTGGATCCCCGCCATCCAATACCAATGGGTATTGAAGGAGATCCTACTAAATTTGACCCAGGTCCCTTGCAGGACCTCTAAACGCTGAACAAGGGCAAGACCCTTACCAAACCGTTCCCTTAACCCCCGACCAGGTAGCCAACATACCTCCATATAGACCGTGGAGATATGAATGGTGAAAATCTTTTATTTTATATAGACAGTAAAATAATGCCAAGACACCACGGACAAACGATAAGGAAAGATCACCTTCAACATAAGCAACTAGTTATTAAAGTCATTAATACAAAACCAAATAAAAAGTGCAAAACATTAAAAATAAAAAGTATTATACTAAACACTTGTCTTCACCAAGTGATGTAAGAGACTTAGGCAAACATGGCCTTGATTGTCAAGAACTCTTACGATCAATCTTGGATCCCGAGACGACTCACACACTCTATGATGGACAATGGATGATGGTGGTGGATGATGGTGTTGTGATGGTGGTGGGTGGTGGATGAAGTGTGAGAGAGGTGGTGTGCCAAGGGATGAGTTGAAATGAAGCCAAGCACTCCTATTTATAGGCTGAACGGAAGGCTGGGCACGGCCCCGTGTCCGCTGGACACGCCCCCGTGCCCTTCTGACACTCTCTCTCTTCATTAATTGTAATTCGCAATTACAATTAATGCGCATGCTGTACTTTTGCCACGCCCCCGTGCTCACTGGACACGGCCCCGTGGTGGGCAATAGAAGCTTCTATAGGTTTGTCTTTTCTGCTGCTTCTTGGGCACGGCCCCGTGCTGGCTGAGCACGTGGCGTGTTCAGCCTTCTGACTTCTCTATTTTGCTTGGGAGGATGTCGTTGAGGGGTCGGGCAATCCAATTTTGTTCCTTTTCTTGTATTTATGTTAGATTTACCTGTCTTTTTGCTTCTTTTGTGAATTTGAGCTCATTTCATCCTGAAAATACAAAAGGAAGACAAAAACACTCTTTTTCCAACATTAGTACTTAAAAAGGGTTAGTTTTATGCCTTATTTGATGTAATTTATATGTTGCATTTTACACACATCAAATACCCCCACACTTGAACTTTTGCTTGTCCTCAAGCAAAACTCTTTAATATGTGGCTTACACTCCCAAATGGAATAGGTAGATGAGAAGGTTTTGGCTTGTCATAGAGTGTTGGGAATCCAAGATCTTTTTGGGTTTTATTTTTATTTATTTACAATCCTATTCGTTATGATTTATTTAGAACATTTCATAGGATAAATTACTTATTTGGGCATAGCATGCCTTTTTAAAATTCCATTTATATACAAGTTCACATACCTCACGGGAGAAATCACTCACACTCGGCCGAAGGTGTATTTTTAGTGAATCACTCGAGAGCGGCATGGAACTTATTCCTACCATAAGCTTGCCAAGCAATCAATCCTCCTCCTTTTTAACTTGTTACCTTTGTAAATATCAAGAGGACTTTTTGGGTATAGGCTTGGGCTAAAGGTGGGTGAATGGGTTAGTGGTTAGTAGAAAAGGGCGAAAAGCGTAAAAAGCGTCGGTTTTCGTAAAACACTTTGTTTTAGTGACTTTTTATTTTGAAGTATTTTTCCAAACAAGCTTTTTTGTTTTGAGAGCTTTGTTTGTTTATTTCTAACTTCATCATCATTTTTTTAAGTCACACGAAAAACCGAGCTTGTTACTAAAATAAAGGGTGAAAAATAAAAAGGGCTTTTTTGATGGGTAAAAAGGTTTTAGGGTAAAGAAATGAAAGGTTTAGGCTCAAAGGGGTTAACTAGGGGGATTTTGGGTAGGTAAAAAAAATGAAAAATAATGGTGTAGAAGGAAAAATGGTTAGTCCTAATGCCTCCATCATTTACTTACTTGGGTTTAAGTTGGTAAGGAGGACCAGGAATGAATCGTCGTGGCAAGTTCTAGAGTCGTAAGAACCAAGCGGCTATTCACACAAGAAACGAAAAATGAGCATTTAGTCTAAAGATGTAAATTTGTATGCTCAATTAAAGGCTCAAAACTCACTTTTTGTGGGAATGGGTTTTTCTATGTGATCAAGTATATATAATCAAATTTTAACTAAGCTTGTCATGCCTTTTCATAATTTTCTTATGTTGGTTCTTGTTATCACGAGGCTCTCGGTTGTAAATTTGTAAAAATATAACCTTATTAATCTTAAGATTCCTAACTTAAACTTTAGACAAGTAAAAAAAATGAAAATTTTTGGAAAAATTTGGGGTGTTTAGCGGTTCCAATAGAGTTTTGTGTAAGGCTTGTTGTTAGGACTTGCAAAATTTCAAGATTTTAGCATCCCCCCCACACTTAAATTACACATTGTCCTCAATGTGTCCCCAAAATAAATTTTTAGGTTGATTGGATGTGTAATATGGTGTTAAAAAGCAAAGATTTATGTTACTGGCAGTCTGGACACGGCCCCGTGGGGACCGGACACGGCCCTGTGTTCAAGTGCCAGTAACGAAAATTAAAGAAAAGAAACAGAAGCCTGGACACGAGGGCGTGTCTGGTGAACACGGCCCGTGTCCAGTTACCTGAACTGGGCATTTTTCTGCAGGGGGTTCAGCACGGGGCCGTGTTGGTTGGACACGGCCCGTGTTGAACCTTCTGTAATGGAGAGATTGATGTCGGTTGCCTTCTTCTTATGCATGGGGTCATTTTTCTCGTTCCCCTTTTCATCCCTTACCACCACGAGTGTGTTTTATTTATTATGAACCATCCAATCCTTAAAACCATCGTTCCATTTAATCAATAGAGAAATACATATAATTCCTAAGTAAAATAAAATTAAAACTTTACTAACTAGGTCAAGAGGTACACGAGGTTATCATAAAGGGTTCTACTTTTTAAGAAACTTTCGAGAATAGTCTCCCGATATAGTAGGACCTTCGGCCGATGGTTCCCTAGATGTCGTTTAAAGCCATTCTTCTATCTCCCTTGGAAGGAAGAAGGCGGCTTCATTTTCCTCAGCAACTTGTGGCTGAGGGGGAACATTCACCGGGACTCCTTGCACCACCCTTCGCGGAGGCTCAGGGTGCATGGCGTACCATTCGGCCGGAATGATGACTTCGGGCACCACGTTCCACGCCCTTTGGGTTATCACAGGCACCAAGGGCGGGGAGGCGAGAAGGTTTAACCTCTGGTGCAAGAGGTTCACCTCTCGAAGATAACCCTCCAGTCCCACCGTCAGATGGTTGATACGGTCCACCAATGCTTCCTCCACTCCCGTCATTTCATCAATAGCCTCCCTTAGGGCGTAAACATAGTTTACAAGAGAGTCTTCTGCTGTTGATGATCTCTTCCCTTGTCGGTTACTTCTTGAAGATGATCCGCTTGTTCTGCTTGCCATTTTCTGTGAAAGAAACCGAATAAAGCTAAATTTTCACAAAACAGTACCTCGGACACGACCCCATGCTCGCTGAGCACGGCCCCGTGTTCATTTGTCTGCAGGATTTTAGGCTAAGGAGTCTTGGAGTTTTAAATTATTTTCATGGTTTTTAACTGTGTTTTAAGCTTTGATAATTTAAAACAAAGTTATACAACTAACTTTAAACAAGAATCCTTTAGCAAATAATCTTACAAACTTCACATAGAGGGTTGGAATTATGGAGTTTCCAAGCTTCCATGGAGGAAATGTTGAAAAATTTTGAAAGAAGAGGAAATGAATAAAAGTGGAAGGGACAAGATGGTCCTTGGGAACCTTCTTTTAGCACTTACCTAGGATGGTATGAGTGAAGATCCCAGGAATCTTTGTCTATTGAAGTGGTCAAAAATGAGCAGGAATCAGGCTGCATTTAAAGAAAACGACAGCGCACTGGACACGGCCCCGTGTTCGCTGGACACGGCCCCGTGTGCAGAGGAAATCCTGACACATTTTGTCCGTATTCTGACAAAATCAGCAGAGAATCTTTTAGGTGAGCACGGGGGCGTGTTGACCTGGACACGGCCCCGTGTCTGGAGGCTGTTTTTGGAGTTTTGTTACTTCTAAGGATTTTGTTGATATCGGGTGGTTCCTTACTGGTTGGGACAACCCCAAAGTGCCTAAGATACCTTAATTGTCCTAGACTAAGGCGAGAACGCAAGAGGTTGTCGGTGAGGGTAATTCCTATTTTCATTCTAGGTGGACAAGTCCAACCCTTTTCCGGGCTCTCGTTAAAGAAGGTGTATGCCGAATCGCTCAGGTCTATGTATGCATCGAACGAAGTCGATGGAGAGTCCTTCACGGCACAATCGGCACAGGGACGACTATCGTCCAAGTCTTCGCTAGGTATGAAGGTATTTTTGGGAGCAACGAGGTTGTCGGAATGCGGTTCCAACATTTTTTCATGGTCATCGTCTTGGGGTGGATCAATAAAGTCCTTCCTAAGCTCTTTTGACCAATTTAGAATTAGCTCTTCTAGTTGAAATAACTCGTCAAGGAGCATTTCCCCTAGAATATCAGGCTGGGCGCATTCGAGGGAGAGATAGTGCTTATTTTTACTTTCGCCCCTCTTAAGGTTATAAGGAATCGGTGGGTCTATGTAGTGGGGCCTATAATTTAGAAAGTAACATTCTAATTCTTTATGTTCGCCTCCACATAATTGACACCACGTACCATAAGAGTGCCGAAAGTAAAAAGAATCACTATCACTCATGTGTATGTCAGAAATTACCAACCGCCGGGATCTAACGGTTCTGTTTTCAGTAAGTGAATCTTGGGCACGGGGGCGTGTTCAGCGGGCACGGCCCGTGCTAAGCTCTGCAAAAGCTGAAAAACTAAGAAAATCCTAAAAAATTAAAAAGAAAAATAAAAATATGATTAGGCCGTTGATTCCTAACTTTCTTAAAATCCTTGTGTCCCCGGCAACGGCGCCAAAAACTTGATGCGTGCGAAGTGTAGTATATTTTTAAGGCAAATTGGATTTAAATAATCCCAACTCACTGTTATTGGCCAATAATAATCCCAACTCATTTAATCACCAATAATAATCCGAACTATTCACTTTTGTTTGTAAAATACTCCCAGTTAAAAAAAACACTAACTAGGTTAAAAAACTGCTGATGTGGCATGCCACGTTACCTGCCATATCAGTTGCCACGTCATCAAAAAATGCCACGTAGTCAGCCACGTCAGCTGCCACGTCATCAAAAATGCCACATCAACTGCCATGTCACCTGCCACGTCAGCAATTTTTTAACCTAGTTAGTGTTTTTTAACTGGGAGTATTTTACAAACAAAAGTGAATAGTTCGGATTATTATTGGTGATTAAATGAGTTGGGATTATTATTGGCCAATAACAGTGAGTTGGGATTATTTAAATCCAATTTGCCTATTTTTAATGTATATTTTAAGCCCTTTTTACACTTTTAGCCAAGTTTTAAATTTATAAAACACGATATTTACTAACACTAAACACACATATGGGCAAGTGCATCCATCGTGGACGTAGTATAGTGTTGGTAAGATACCGAGGTCGTCCAAGGACACAAGAGCTTTTAGTACCGCTTTATCCTCAACGTCTAATCAAATCAAAAAGTTAGAAAAGATTTTTAAACTAAGAAAATAAAAACTAACTAAATGCTGAAAAATAAAAATAAAATAAAAACAGATAGACAAGATAAATCACTTGGATCCGACTCGTGTATTAGTATAACCTTTGATTATTTTCGCACTTTTGCACTTGTTTAAGAGATTATCTTAGTTATTGTAGTAGGCCCCTCTTTTGAAGGCGACGTTACCCTCAACCCAGTAGTTTGAGTCAGCAAGGATACAATCCCAAAGGGTTGGATTATTGGAAGATAATGAATTAAGTTATTAATGCAAATTATGGTAGGCCCCGCTTTTGGCGGTGACGTTACCCTCGACTAAGTAGTCTGAGTCAGCAGGGATACAGTCCTAAATAGCCGGGTTATAGTATTAATAGTAGTTAACTTATGAGGGGGTCAAAGAGTTTGGATCCCCGCCATCCAATACCTATGGGTATTGAAGGAGATCCTACTAAATTTGACCCAGGTCCCTTGCAGGACCTCTAAACGCTGAACAAGGGCAAGACCCTTACCAAACCGTTCCCTTAACCCCCGACCAGGTAGCCAACATACCTCCATATAGACCGTGGAGATATGAATGGTGAAAATCTTTTATTTTATATAGACAGTAAAATAATGCCAAGACACCACGGACAAACGATAAGGAAAGATCACCTTCAACATAAGCAACTAGTTATTAAAGTCATTAATACAAAACCAAATAAAAAGTGCAAAAGATTAAAAATAAAAAGTATTATACTAAACACTTGTCTTCACCAAGTGATGTAAGAGACTTAGGCAAACATGGCCTTGATTGTCAAGAACTCTTACGATCAATCTTGGATCCCGAGACGACTCACACACTCTATGATGGACAATGGATGATGGTGGTGGATGATGGTGTTGTGTGTCACACCCCGAAATATCAGAGCTGGCGTGACTGGACCGGTATCTTCATTGCACAGCGGAAGCAAATAAGCTAAGACTTCTAGAAAAATGAACGCCGCTAAGTACTCGAATTCCCATGGGTTCTCATATTCCAACTGTTCCATAGTTTTGAAAATGCAACCTGAGAAAGAACATGCGAAAAGTCAACATAAAGTTGAGCGAGTTCATAGTTTGTCTTGAAAAGATTTAAAATAAATCTTTTTGATAACCGGTTTTAAAGTTTTTGAGAAAATATAGTAAAATTATTTTCTTGGCATGATATATGAAAAACTGTGAGTCTAGCCCACAATAGTCTTTGTGCATTGCACGAGAGAGAGTGGGCCGAGCCCAAACGAACCTTTATAAGCAGGATCAGCGCGTCCTCTTACTTAGGTATAATTTGAAAAACATTACCAAAGTTTGTAAATCCATGTATTTGTGAACGTTCACAAACTGCAATCAATTTTTGAAACAACAGAATATAATACCAACGGAATCTAGCGTTGGTTGTTGTATAAGTGAAACTCGAATTCAACAAACTCAAATAAGTAGAATCGTAAAAATGATTTATCAACTCTTGAACCATTAAATGAATAAAATCAACGTGTTGCAAGGATACACCGAAACGAAATACAACCAAACCTGGTGTATCATCGTCTTAATACATAGTTGCATTAAGACTATTTAAATGATGAGCCAAGCAAAGAGCGTACGTAGTTTTGCATGAAACGATCGATCATGATTAGCGCAAGCTACAAGTTTTTACCGACGCCACAAGGTGTCGTAGTGAATGAAACAATTCAATAATAACGGTGATCGAACAAGTATCACCTATGTTTTGCATGAAACACTCGATCATGATTAGCCCAAGCTACAAGTTTATACCGACACCACAAGGTGTTGTAGTGATTGAAACAATTCAATAATAGCGGTGATCAAACAAGTATCACCGTGTTTTGAAATCAAGCGAGAAGTTCAACGAAGTAAATTTGAATATTTGTTTCAAACAATTCTCATCGGATCTACAACTGAAAATGGAATAAATAAACAATGTTTTCGAGCAAAGATGAAAAGCAACAAATATCACAAAATGTTCGCTCGATGGTGAAAGAACCGTTAAGAGGTACACTGGAATATAATATGAACTTGTGTACCATTATCTTAATACACGATTGTATTAAGACTGCTTTAATATGATAATTAACAAAGCGGATTTAATATCAATAAACAAATGAATAAATAATTAAATCCGTACGTGAGTTGAGCAACGAGATTAGCGCAAGCTTCAAACTTGTGAAAACGCCACCACAAGGTGATCGTGATCAAAGAAACGATTCAATGAAGTCGAAGACCAAACAAGCATGTTATGGTTCAAAGCAAATGAAGTGCTTGTTAGGATTATTTCAAATATGATGGCCTCAATCCATCATATGGAATCTTGAATTGAATATATATTACGAGCAAGTTCGAACAATTGAACTTGGTTTAAACACAGTCCAACAATGGGTGCATGTATCAACCAGAAGATTTCGACATGGTTACAACGAAACCATGTATGTGGCTTGAAAAGAAAAGAGTTTCAACGAGTTTCGTTGACTCGATATCAATGAGTCAACACTTTGCAACAATGAAATCATCTAAATCACAATGCAATAATCGACATAGCGAAACAATATTGAACGTTGATAAAGCAACAATTTCAAGTGAAGCCACATGCGTAACAAACAATGCATGTGTAGCGTAAGAATTTGCCAAGAATGAAGCAATTAAGTGTTCATTATCATGAAATAAAATCTTCGTGATGCAATGGCCATTAGGGGGAGTAGAAATGCAAAAATCTACTCACTAGATGCAAAAGTCGGAATTTCAATAAAAGAAATTTAAGGAACTTACCTGGAATTTCGTGTGATGACCGGTTGTTACATGAAATTACCATGGAATGTCGAACATAGCGTAATCACCATAACGAAGTAGGGGAAATGCGAAGATGTGTGACTTCTTTTGCAGCGCCAACAATTGTGAGTCTCTTTAGACTAAGTATCAACTGTTGTGAAATCTTCTTCCGCTGACGAGATAAGCATCGTTGCTGTGGTGCCAATTTGTGTTTTCTCCAAGGCCTTGCCTCGAAAGTCGTGTGTGGTGTACTTCGACGTCCGCTGACGTATAGTTTAAGTTTCACGTATAGTTGCGCAATAGCGTTTCGTCCCGCGTAGGTTACCTGCTCGGGTAACTATAATAGCATCGACAACATAATATAATGGTGTTTGCCCGAGTTGTTAGTCACGGTTTCTAAGTGAGGACCTTTAATGAATTTCGACATAAGTTACTCATCAAGAGTTTTCAAAAGGTCTTATATGCGTGTTATCAAAACCCTCCAGGTTTTGCTTACTGTGTGTAATCGTCTCGTTTATCGTGTATCAACTCAACACTTACGTATTTTTTTAAACCGAAATGTTGACTCATTGTTTCGGCAACGGTTGGAACCCATATTCAAGTCTTAGGCGTTCTGTATGCGTTCAAGTCTTAATAATCTAAGTCCCCAGAGGAAAGTGAGGTTAGAGCCTAGGTATCTCTACAGAAACCTAATACGCTGAAACCTATAGCTCTGATACCAATCTGTCACACCCCGAAATATCAGAGCTGGCGTGACTGGACCGGTATCTTCATTGCACAGCGGAAGCAAATAAGCTAAGACTTCTAGAAAAATGAACGCCGCTAAGTACTCGAATTCCCATGGGTTCTCCTATTCCAACCGTTCCATAGTTTTGAAAATGCAACCTGAGAAAGAACATGCGAAAAGTCAACATAAAGTTGAGCGAGTTCATAGTTTGTCTTGAAAAGATTTAAAATAAATCTTTTTGATAACCGGTTTTAAAGTTTTTGAGAAAATATAGTAAAATTATTTTCTTGGCATGATATATGAAAAACTGTGAGTCTAGCCCACAATAGTCTTTGTGCATTGCACGAGAGAGAGTGGGCCGAGCCCAAACGAACCTTTATAAGCAGGATCAGCGTGTCCTCTTACTTAGGTATAATTTGAAAAACGTTACCAAAGTTTGTAAATCCATGTATTTGTGAGTTTCCATCAAATGAATCTTAAAAACATTTGAAAATTTGAGTATCAAAAGCTGGTATGTAAGCGTCTATGAACAGATCATTAATGTTTTGCAAGGACATTAATATGTGTGGCGACATAGGAAGCACTCAACCCTAGCGGATTTCCCCCGGTCCACCCGGTTAGAACAACAAAAGCACTACATGGGCCACACAAGGACCCAAGAGTGGGGCTCGCTACACCCGATAGATCTACCACTTTTGCCCTCGGTCTTATACAAGATTAATGGCACTTAAGAGAGATTACTATTCGCTCACCTGATCTAACAGTTCATTCCCTAGCTTAATCATACCCTAGTTAACGTATAATGTGAGAGTTATTCATGTCCTTGGGCCTCTGCCCATGTCCTTGGGCCTTTGCCCACGTCATTCGTGTTATTAAAACTCATGCATGTTTCGAAAAACACTTATGTTTTTATAAAACCGGTATGTTTAGCATAATCTTTTCGTAAACCATCTGAGTTTGTTGAAATCCTGTCGCAAAATGGTTTATAAATATGCGATATTTATTTATCGAAACCTTGTGTGATTTTGCAAAACTTGCATGTCTTTCCACCCCCGAAAACATTTTATAAAAATGTAAAACAGTAAAAAGTGGGGGTTATGAACTCACCTTGACATTCCTGTGCAAAGCTAGCTTAGTGTGATTCCGTAGTGTCGTTCCAAGAACGTGAATTAGCTAGCGTGCATCTATAGTATTCCTACAGGGAATAACTTATCAGTTTCTAGTTTAAAGACGTAGTTAAACTACGTGTCCGAGCTCTACCGAGTCGTTAATAAACGACTCTACGAAGGTGTTCTTATTTTGATTTGGAATAACCAACTTATGGTTATTTGATCCCGTTTATAATCGGGATAAAACTAAGTCGCGAAATCGACTTAGTTTTCGAGTATTATAAAATATGTATTTATACATATAAATATAAATATACTAACGAAGTCGTGTTAGTCGTCGCGAATAAAAAACGTGGATGAAATATTGTACGCATTCGAAACATCGTATATGATTCAGTAGTATACCGTTGACGTTTCGTAAAACGCAATTAAACATATATAGTTATATTTACATATGCATCGTTGTTATTGAACTAAACAGTTAGAAATATCATTTGTGATAATCTTACGGCCATGTGTCGTTCTTCGTTTAGAAGTTCGAAATAAATATAAATTATTATATTTACTTTTATAAAAGTATATGAAGTATCGACATTTGAAATATATATAAACAATTATATTTATTTTATAAAAATTTACGAATAACGACGTTTGGAAATATATGTACACAATTACATTTATTTTACAAAATAATTTCGGGTTTTGGGCGTTCGAAATAGACATAGATAATTATCTATTTTATAAAAGTTTTCGAGTTTCGTTACTTAAAAAAATCACGTTTGTCGAAACGTTTAAAGTTTCTGTTTTGTGTTCCATAAATCTTTGTCAAAGTAAAGATAGCTTTATAGTTATTTCATAATAATACTCGAATTCCGTAAAGTGTCGTTTTTAAACTATAAAGACATGTCGTGTTTCGGATTTTTATGAAAATCGGGCAGAGTTTCCTCTGTTTTTGGAATAACCCGACAACTAGGTGTCGTAATATTTTTCAAAATTCAATCAACACTTCAATAATATAAGCAATCTATATAAAATTTTTGTCGAGTAATATAAATATAAACTAATATCGATTCGGGTCGAGCTCGGTCGCGTAAACTATCTAAACGATAAGGCGAAAAATTCGCGTCGATAAACTTTACCGCGTCTCGTGTTGACTGAGTTTGACCTCAGTTGACCGAGTTTGACCATCTTTGACCAAGGGTTGACCCTAGTTGATGTTTGACTGGTGTTGACCTGTTGACTAACAGTTGACCTGTGTTAACTGAGTTGACTCGGTTTGACCGAGTCAACCGAGTTGAACCACACCTAAAACAAGTTCGAACCAAAACTGACGTGTCTCGAACCGAGACTCGAACCCGCTGACCAGCTGTCTTTGTTGACCCGAACCTGCTGAACTTTGACCGAACTTGACCAACCCGAAACTTGGACCCGCTGACTCCCGAGCAGAAACCCGACCCAAACTCGTGAATGAACCGTGTCGTGAACCTTGAACCAGCTCTGCGGAACCGAGAATCCGAAATCTTTAAACTTTGAACCATACGTGAATCTGTCCAACAAGAACCCAAACCATACCAGATATGAGCAAACATCACCTGAACCCGATCGGAAGCTTATCGGAGCCAAAAACACCACCATCGCTGCCGCATCTCCGCCGCCAACGGCGAATCGTCGCCGGTAACGGCGTTCGCCGCCGTTGATCTCTTTCCTCCTTCTCTGTTTCTTCGTCGCGTCGTCTCTTTCTCGTCCCGTTTATCTCGCCGCCGGAGTCAAAGAAACAAGGGTAAGAATGAGGGTGTGGGGGTGCGGCTGTTGTCGGAGAATCCCGTCGCCACCGGTCAGTCGCGAGGGAGAGAGAAAACAAGCTGTAGGTGCGGTTGTGTGGGTGTGCGTCTGATCGGAATGCCGACGGCAGTCAGCATCGGTTCCTGTGTGTTTGTTGCCGAGATCAGACAGAGAGATGAGAGGGAAGGGTCTGGTGTGGAGTTTATGGGAATTAGGGTTTCTTCAAGTGTAGGAGAAGAGAGAACAGGGTGTGTGTGCGTGAGTTTTGGTATGAGTTTACAAATTAGGAGATAAGGTTACTACCCTTATATATCTAGGGTTTTTAGTTAGTGGGCTTTGGGCTTGGGCCCAAGGCCCACAAGCCCAATCCTCGTGTCTAGTGGCCCGAAATATTTACGAAACCCGTTTTCACACCCAAGTGTCGTAAAATGTCGTAAAATATTATTTTAGGGTCAAAACTTCATAAAAAGGATGTCGGTAGTCGATATTTATCGCGTAAGTTGTCGGTGCGTTAAATTGCGTAAAACATGTCGTTCATCGTTTAGCATCTGTTTTGCGATCCGCTTTCAACTACGGATAATAAGATTTGAAAACGAAGTTAGGTATATCATAATATATCAATATTGGGACGAAATTCGAGTCTGGTGTTTCCGTTTAGTCGTTGATTGTCGGTGCGTTACTGTTTCCGCGCTTTTCGTTCGCGTTTGCGGTTTGTGTCGTTTGAAAGGATAATATTTTCACAAAACGAAATCCATAAGTATATGTTATATGTATAAACTTGTAACGACGGTGTTGTCAGTATTTTGCACGATGCCAGTTCGTTATCGTTTATCGTTCCGCATATTTCTCTAGAGATCACCATTCATATGTTTAAATTATACGTATAAACGTTGTATTTGTTGGTGCTGTCAAAAGTTTGTACGGTGTCCGTTAGTTATCGCGTAATGTCCAGCATATTTCCCGAAAATCCTTTTACGCGCACTGTAACGTCAGATAAGCGTTCCTAGGCATAACAAGGGCCTAATTAAGTTAATTCGTGTTTTAAACACTATTTGTTATCGCCTAAACATTTGTTAATCGCGTAATTAGAAGTCGTTAATTACCGGTTGTCACATTTTCCCCCTGTTGCAGAAATTTCGTCCTCGAAATTTAGACTATGTTATCTCTTCAGAGTTGTGTCCTTCCTAGGTAAGTCCGAATAATACCAAAGTGGGTGACCGTGTAAGCGAATCAAAACTTATTCGAATTATATGAATGTAAAGACATTTTGCATCAATAAGAACCCAACGGTTCGACTGAGTTTGTTCCAGAAATCGAAGTCAAGTGAACGAAGCGTAGTGATACTATCACCAATGCTACCAAGTTTACGGGGTTCAACAAAAAAGGAAATTCAACCAATGGAATTCCAAATGAACGTTCACAAACTGCAATCAATTTTTGAAACAACAGAATATAATACCAACGGAATCTAGCGTTGGTTGTTGTATAAGTGAAACTCGAATTCAACAAACTCAAATAAGTAGAATCGTAAAAATGATTTATCAACTCTTGAACCATTAAATGAATAAAATCAACGTGTTGCAAGGATACACCGAAACGAAATACAACCAAACCTGGTGTATCATCGTCTTAATACATAGTTGCATTAAGACTATTTAAATGATTAGCCAAGCAAAGAGCGTACGTAGTTTTGCATGAAACGATCGATCATGATTAGCGCAAGCTACAAGTTTTTACCGACGCCACAAGGTGTCGTAGTGAATGAAACAATTCAATAATAACGGTGATCGAACAAGTATCACCTATGTTTTGCATGAAACACTCGATCATGATTAGCCCAAGCTACAAGTTTATACCGACACCACAAGGTGTCGTAGTGATTGAAACAATTCAATAATAGCGGTGATCAAACAAGTATCACCGTGTTTTGAAATCAAGCGAGAAGTTCAACGAAGTAAATTTGAATATTTGTTTCAAACAATTCTCATCGGATCTACAACTGAAAATGGAATAAATAAACAATGTTTTCGAGCAAAGATGAAAAGCAACAAATATCACAAAATGTTCGCTCGATGGTGAAAGAACCGTTAAGAGGTACACTGGAATATAATATGAACTTGTGTACCATTATCTTAATACACGATTGTATTAAGACTGCTTTAATATGATAATTAACAAAGCGGATTTAATATCAATAAACAAATGAATAAATAATTAAATCCGTACGTGAGTTGAGCAACGAGATTAGCGCAAGCTTCAAACTTGTGAAAACGCCACCACAAGGTGATCGTGATCAAAGAAACGATTCAATGAAGTCGAAGACCAAACAAGCATGTTATGGTTCAAAGCAAATGAAGTGCTTGTTAGGATTATTTCAAATATGATGGCCTCAATCCATCATATGGAATCTTGAATTGAATATATATTACGAGCAAGTTCGAACAATTGAACTTGGTTTAAACACAGTCCAACAATGGGTGCATGTATCAACCAGAAGATTTCGACATGGTTACAACGAAACCATGTATGTGGCTTGAAAAGAAAAGAGTTTCAACGAGTTTCGTTGACTCGATATCAATGAGTCAACACTTTGCAACAATGAAATCATCTAAATCACAATGCAATAATCGACATAGCGAAACAATATTGAACGTTGATAAAGCAACAATTTCAAGTGAAGCCACATGCGTAACAAACAATGCATGTGTAGCGTAAGAATTTGCCAAGAATGAAGCAATTAAGTGTTCATTATCATGAAATAAAATCTTCGTGATGCAATGGCCATTAGGGGGAGTAGAAATGCAAAAATCTACTCACTAGATGCAAAAGTCGGAATTTCAATAAAAGAAATTTAAGGAACTTACCTGGAATTTCGTGTGATGACCGGTTGTTACATGAAATTACCATGGAATGTCGAACATAGCGTAATCGCCATAACGAAGTAGGGGAAATGCGAAGATGTGTGACTTCTTTTGCAGCGCCAACAATTGTGAGTCTCTTTAGACTAAGTATCAACTGTTGTGAAATCTTCTTCCGCTGACGAGATAAGCATCGTTGCTGTGGTGCCAATTTGTGTTTTCTCCAAGGCCTTGCCTCGAAAGTCGTGTGTGGTGTACTTCGACGTCCGCTGACGTATAGTTTAAGTTTCACGTATAGTTGCGCAATAGCGTTTCGTCCCGCGTAGGTTACCTGCTCGGGTAACTATAATAGCATCGACAACATAATATAATGGTGTTTGCCCGAGTTGTTAGTCACGGTTTCTAAGTGAGGACCTTTAATGAATTTCGACATAAGTTACTCATCAAGAGTTTTCAAAAGGTCTTATATGCGTGTTATCAAAACCCTCCAGGTTTTGCTTACTGTGTGTAATCGTCTCGTTTATCGTGTATCAACTCAACACTTACGTATTTTTTTTTAAACCGAAATGTTGACTCATTGTTTCGGCAACGGTTGGAACCCATATTCAAGTCTTAGGCGTTCTGTATGCGTTCAAGTCTTAATAATCTAAGTCCCCAGAGGAAAGTGAGGTTAGAGCCTAGGTATCTCTACAGAAACCAAATACGCTGAAACCTATAGCTCTGATACCAATCTGTCACACCCCGAAATATCAGAGCTGGCGTGACTGGACCGGTATCTTCATTGCACAGCGGAAGCAAATAAGCTAAGACTTCTAAAAAATGAACGCCGCTAAGTACTCGAATTCCCATGGGTTCTCCTATTCCAACCGTTCCATAGTTTTGAAAATGCAACCTGAGAAAGAACATGTGAAAAGTCAACATAAAGTTGAGCGAGTTCATAGTTTGTCTTGAAAAGATTTAAAATAAATCTTTTTGATAACCGGTTTTAAAGTTTTTGAGAAAATATAGTAAAATTATTTTCTTGGCATGATATATGAAAAACTGTGAGTCTAGCCCACAATAGTCTTTGTGCATTGCACGAGAGAGAGTGGGCCGAGCCCAAACGAACCTTTATAAGCAGGATCAGCGCGTCCTCTTACTTAGGTATAATTTGAAAAACGTTACCAAAGTTTGTAAATCCATGTATTTGTGAGTTTCCATCAAATGAATCTTAAAAACATTTGAAAATTTGAGTATCAAAAGCTGGTATGTAAGCGTCTATGAACAGATCATTAATGTTTTGCAAGGACATTAATATGTGTGGCGACATAGGAAGCACTCAACCCTAGCGGATTTCCCCCGGTCCACCCGGTTAGAACAACAAAAGCACTACATGGGCCACACAAGGACCCAAGAGTGGGGCTCGCTACACCCGATAGATCTACCACTTTTGCCCTCGGTCTTATACAAGATTAATGGCACTTAAGAGAGATTACTATTCGCTCACCTGATCTAACAGTTCATTCCCTAGCTTAATCATACCCTAGTTAACGTATAATGTGAGAGTTATTCATGTCCTTGGGCCTCTGCCCATGTCCTTGGGCCTTTGCCCACGTCATTCGTGTTATTAAAACTCATGCATGTTTCGAAAAACACTTATGTTTTTATAAAACCGGTATGTTTAGCATAATCTTTTCGTAAACCATCTGAGTTTGTTGAAATCCTGTCGCAAAATGGTTTATAAATATGCGATATTTATTTATCGAAACCTTGTGTGATTTTGCAAAACTTGCATGTCTTTCCACCCCCGAAAACATTTTATAAAAATGTAAAACAGTAAAAAGTGGGGGTTATGAACTCACCTTGACATTCCTGTGCAAAGCTAGCTTAGTGTGATTCCGTAGTGTCGTTCCAAGAACGTGAATTAGCTAGCGTGCATCTATAGTATTCCTACAGGGAATAACTTATCAGTTTCTAGTTTAAAGACGTAGTTAAACTACGTGTCCGAGCTCTACCGAGTCGTTAATAAACGACTCTACGAAGGTGTTCTTATTTTGATTTGGAATAACCAACTTATGGTTATTTGATCCCGTTTATAATAGGGATAAAACTAAGTCGCGAAATCGACTTAGTTTTCGAGTATTATAAAATATGTATTTATACATATAAATATAAATATACTAACGAAGTCGTGTTAGTCGTCGCGAATAAAAAACGTGGATGAAATATTGTACGCATTCGAAACATCGTATATGATTCAGTAGTATACCGTTGACGTTTCGTAAAACGCAATTAAACATATATAGTTATATTTACATATGCATCGTTGTTATTGAACTAAACAGTTAGAAATATCATTTGTGATAATCTTACGGCCATGTGTCGTTCTTCGTTTAGAAGTTCAAAATAAATATAAATTATTATATTTACTTTTATAAAAGTATATGAAGTATCGACATTCGAAATATATATAAACAATTATATTTATTTTATAAAAATTTACGAATAACGACGTTTGGAAATATATGTACACAATTACATTTATTTTACAAAATAATTTCGGGTTTTGGGCGTTCGAAATAGACATAGATAATTATCTATTTTATAAAAGTTTTCGAGTTTCGTTACTTAAAAAAATCACGTTTGTCGAAACGTTTAAAGTTTCCGTTTTGTGTTCCATAAATCTTTGTCAAAGTAAAGATAGCTTTATAGTTATTTCATAATAATACTCGAATTCCGTTAAGTGTCGTTTTTAAACTATAAAGACGTGTCGTGTTTCGGATTTTTATGAAAATCGGGCAGGGTTTCCTCTGTTTTTGGAATAACCCGACAACTAGGTGTCGTAATATTTTTCAAAATTCAATCAACACTTCAATAACATAAGCAATCTATATAAAATTTTTGTCGAGTAATATAAATATAAACTAATATCGATTCGGGACGAGCTCGGTCGCGTAAACTATCTAAACGATAAGGCGAAAAATTCGCGTCGATAAACTTTACCGCGTCTCGTGTTGACTGAGTTTGACCTCAGTTGACCGAGTTTGACCATCTTTGACCAAGGGTTGACCCGAGTTGATGTTTGACTGGTGTTGACCTGTTGACTAACAGTTGACCTGTGTTAACTGAGTTGACTCGGTTTGACCGAGTCAACCGAGTTGAACCACACCTAAAACAAGTTCGAACCAAAACTGACGTGTCTCGAACCGAGACTCGAACCCGCTGACCAGCTGTCTTTGTTGACCCGAACCTGCTGAACTTTGACCGAACTTGACCAACCCGAAACTTGGACCCGCTGACTCCCGAGCAGAAACCCGACCCAAACTCGTGAATGAACCGTGTCGTGAACCTTGAACCAGCTCTGCGGAACCGAGAACCCGAAATCTTTAAACTTTGAACCATACGTGAATCTGTCCAACAAGAACCCAAACCATACCAGATATGAGCAAACATCACCTGAACCCGATCGGAAGCTTATCGGAGCCAAAAACACCACCATCGCTGCCGCATCTCCGCCGCCAACGGCGAATCGTCGCCGGTAACGGCGTTCGCCGCCGTTGATCTCTTTCCTCCTTCTCTGTTTCTTCGTCGCGTCGTCTCTTTCTCGTCCCGTTTATCTCGCCGCCGGAGTCAAAGAAACAAGGGTAAGAATGAGGGTGTGGGGGTGCGGCTGTTGTCGGAGAATCCCGTCGCCACCGGTCAGTCGCGAGGGAGAGAGAAAACAAGCTGTAGGTGCGGTTGTGTGGGTGTGCGACTGATCGGAATGCCGACGGCAGTCAGCATCGGTTCCTGTGTGTTTGTTGCCGAGATCAGACAGAGAGATGAGAGGGAAGGGTCTGGTGTGGAGTTTATGGGAATTAGGGTTTCTTCAAGTGTAGGAGAAGAGAGAACAGGGTGTGTGTGCGTGAGTTTTGGTATGAGTTTACAAATTAGGAGATAAGGTTACTACCCTTATATATCTAGGGTTTTTAGTTAGTGGGCTTTGGGCTTGGGCCCAAGGCCCACAAGCCCAATCCTCGTGTCTAGTGGCCCGAAATATTTACGAAACCCGTTTTCACACCCAAGTGTCGTAAAATGTCGTAAAACATTATTTTAGGGTCAAAACTTCGTAAAAAGGATGTCGGTAGTCGATATTGATCGCGTAAGTTGTCGGTGCGTTAAATTGCGTAAAACATGTCGTTCATCGTTTAGCATCTGTTTTGCGATCCGCTTTCAACTACGGATAATAAGATTTGAAAACGAAGTTAGGTATATCATAATATATCAATATTGGGACGAAATTCGAGTCTGGTGCTTCCGTTTAGTCGTTGATTGTCGTTCCGTTACTGTTTCCGCGCTTTTCGTTCGCGTTTGCGGTTTGTGTCGTTTGAAAGGATAATATTTTCACAAAACGAAATCCATAAGTATATGTTATATGTATAAACTTGTAACGACGGCGTTGTCAGTATTTTGCACGGTGCCAGTTCGTTATCGTTTATCGTTCCGCATATTTCTCTAGAGATCACCATTCATATGTTTAAATTATACGTATAAACGTTGTATTTGTTGGTGCTGTCAAAAGTTTGTACGGTGTCCGTTAGTTATCGCGTAATGTCCAGCATATTTCCCGAAAATCCTTTTACGCGCACTGTAACGTCAGATAAGCGTTCCTAGGCATAACAAGGGCCTAATTAAGTTAATTCGTGTTTTAAACACTATTTGTTATCGCCTAAACATTTGTTAATCGCGTAATTAGAAGTCGTTAATTACCGGTTGTCACATTGTGATGGTGGTGGGTGGTGGATGAAGTGTGAGAGAGGTGGTGTGTCAAGGGATGAGTTGAAATGAAGCCAAGCACTCCTATTTATAGGCTGAACAGAAGGCTGGGCACGGCCCCGTGTCCGCTGGACACGCCCCCGTGCCCGTCTGACACTCTCTCTCTTCATTAATTGTAATTCGCAATTACAATTAATGCGCCTGCTGTACTTTCGCCACGCCCCCGTGCTCACTGGACACGGCCCCGTGGTGGGCAATAGATGCTTCTATAGGTTTGTCTCTTCTGCTGCTTCTTGGGCACGGCCCCGTGCTGGCTAAGCACGTGGCGTGTTCAGCCTTCTGACTTCTCTATTTTGCTTGGGAGGATGTCGTTGAGGGGTCGGGCAATCCACTTTTGTTCCTTTTCTTGTATTTATGTTAGATTTAGCTGTCTTTTTGCTTCTTTTGTGAATTTGAGCTCATTTCATCCTTAAAATACAAAAGGAAGACAAAAACACTCTTTTTCCAACATTAGTACTTAAAAAGGGTTAGTTTTATGCCTTATTTGATGTAATTTATATGTTGCATTTTACACACATCACACCCATTTCGTCTTGATTAACTTCTGATTCTTTGGCAGATCGACAAGTCTCCAGACACCCAGCTTTTCGAACTGTTGCAGCTCCTCCTGCATTGCATTCACCCAGCTATCTTCGGTCAATGCTTCTTTGCAGGTTCTGGGCTCTATCTGCGAAATGAAACATTTTAGTGAGACTTCTTTCTGCATATCAGCAATAGAAGAATAAAAACAAGTAAATGCTTGGTCTATTTGATGTCGGGTCTTGACACCACTTTGTAGGTCGCCATGATCTGTTCTGAAGGATGGTAAGACAACGTCCGTGGCATAACCGTGTTAGGCACAACTACTTCCGATTCCAAATTCGAAATGTCGAGATCAACGATTTGATCAACAGCATCCTCCGAAATATCATTTGGCTCCTCGTCAAAGGTAGGAGTGGGTTCCTCCTCTGAGTCATCAGAAACATCAAATGACGGAGCTGGTTCCTCTGGTGGTTCGTGAGTAGTTCCACTTGGCCCTGCTTCATTTTCGTGAGTACCCACGGTGGGTTGAGAAACTTCTAGCGGACTAGATACAGGCTCTTGTGAAATATATTGCTAATACTGGTACAGAAAAGCTAGTTCCTCATTACTCGGCTCGACAGGCAGTTGAAACGACTCCCAGAGTTTGTCGTAATCGAATAGGAATCTTTGTCCGGGAAGTTGTGGCGATGGAGTGTGCTTCTGACAATCCACGTGTTGGACTTGAATCACCTTCCCCAGACATGGTACAAACACCCTCTTCAGCGGGCTTGCGTAACCTACAAAGAAACCCTCATTAGCTTTTGCTCCAAATTTACCATTTTCATCTATAAATGTGCAAGGTGAACCAAATGGTTCTAAAAACTCAAGATTTGGTTTGTAACGATGCAGCAGCTCAAAGCAAGTCTTCTTGTATTTCTTGACATTGAGAACCCTATTCAAAGTGTAACAGGCTGCTGAAACTGCTTCGCTCCAGAAATAGATTGGTAGCTTGGAATCGGCTAACATCGTACGGGCTGTCTCGATCAGGGTCTGATTCTTTCGTTCAGCTACGCCATCTTGCTGTGGAGTGTATGGCGCACTGAATTCATGAAGAATTCCCTTCTCATTGCAGAACTCGTACATTTTGTTGTTCTTGAATTCCGTTCCGTTGTCGCTCCGAATCCTCCGGATTGGCAGTTTGTACACCGTTTCCATCTTTTTAAAAAGCATCATCAATGACTCGAATGTTTGATCTTTTCGTTCTAAGCATACAACCCACGAAAACCTCGTAAAGTCGTCTGTCACCACCAAACAGTATAAATCCCCGCTAATGCTCTTGACGTTGACAGGCCCGAAGAGATCCATGTGCAATCTCTCAAGAGGTAACCTGATAGAGTTGAGCATCTTCGGTGGATGTGACTTTCGAGTCTGCTTTCCCTTTTTACATGCAATACAATCATCAGGTAAGTGAAAGTTTTTTACATTAACACCATCAACTAAATCGTTATGCACCAAAAAATTCATTTTTTGCACGTGAATGTGACCCATTTTCCGGTGCCACATTACAGACTCCTTTTCAGTAGCTTTAGACTTGGTGACAAAACACTGTTTTTGATGAATTGTTGGCGTTGCGGAGCTCATGTCAAAAATATAAAGATCATTTACCCGCGGAGCGTGCAACAACACCAACTCATCAGGGATTTTAAACCCTGGTTTCAACACTAAACATTCAGATTTTGTAAAATGCACACTAAAATCTTTATCACAAATCTGTGATATACTCAGTAAGTTGTTCGTTAACTCTACGATGTAGTTCACTTTGTCAAATGAGATCACTCCGTTTGTAAGCGTTCCTTGGCCGACAATTCTTCCTCCTTGATTCCCTGCGAACCCAACATAGCTTCCATTGATTGACTTAACATCATAAAGAAGAGCTAAAGTTCCAGTCATATGACGTGAAGCTCCACTGTCCATAATCCATCTTGATAGAATTGACTTGGGAAGCCCCTGCAACCAACAAAACAATTTATTCAAACAATGAAGCCCATGATTTCTTTACTTCCGACACACTTCCAAATACAACATCACATTTTTCATTTGTTTTCGGAAAATCGAATATGACATTTGGAATCTCTTTTTTTTACAACTGTTTTAACTTTGCTGGTTATTGGAGGAAATTCATCAAGAAACTTATCAATTTCATCTTCAAAATCAACCACATCATCTTTAAAAAGATTTGAATTATTTTTCAAAGCGTTCTCCATTTTCTTGACCTCAACTGACGGTTTTGATTTCACGATCCAAGACTGATTTTCAAACGTTTTCGTCTTAGGGTAAAACTTTGAAGTCTTTCTAGTCTTAGAGGATTCGCCAATCTCGAAAGTCGATTTTGGCTTATCCTCCGACTTCAACGGTTCACCTCTTTTCAGAATACCGATCGGAGAAACCATTTCCTTGTTACCTTTTGAAACAACTGGTGATTTAGGTCGAGATTTTTGAACCATTTGTTTTTGAACATTTGGTTTTTCAACCTTTGGTTTCTCAACCATTTGTTTTTGAGCTGGTTTTTCAACAACGTGTTTCTTAAAAAAAAATTGACACTGTTTTGCCATATGTCCAATCTCATTGCAACGATAGCACACTCTTTTATCATACTCGACAAAAGTAGTATTGACCGTTTCTTCTTTAAGCTTCTATGCTGCATTGAAATCATCCACAGCTTTTTGACTAAAAACATACTCCTTTTCAACATCAGTACTAGGACCAGCAACAAAAACATCATTTATCTTTTCTTTTGACTTAAACACTTGTTTAGCAGTTTTCTTTTCAAACCCAATTCCTTTGTTTTTAAGATGATTTTTCTTGTTTTGACCGTTACCAACCCCATCTTTCTTTTCCGAACTTGTGGGACGTGGAGTACCAAAAGATTTTTTCAGTTTCGAAAAGAATTCATTGTTATTGATTTCGTTAACGTTCAATTCAACCAGTTTAAAAACTTTCTCAACATTTTCGATCTTGACATTCTGAAGCGGGTACTCGACGTTGGAATAAAGTTTGTCAGTTCCAACCATAGTGTATACCACCATGATCGGATCATCATTGGTACTCTTTTCCGATTTCGGTACATATCGATCTAAGAAATTTCCTTCGTCTTCAGAATCACTGACAGCTTTCTCAGAATGAGCCTTTTCAGATTTCTCACTTTCCTCATCCAACACCTGATCGATAACATTTTTGATAACCTGAGATTCGTTATCAGTGTCAGATGCAGAGAAAGTGATATCAATGCTATCAGGTAACTCACTCTCAATCGTTTTCAGCTTAAGATTTAAAGCAGCTTCCACCCCATCTGGATATTTCTAAGTGTAGTGATTCCACATTGGGGGTGGAACGCTCTTGAAGACAGGTGTAGCATGTGGCTGTTGAGGGACGATTTGTTCCAAAACATAAGACGAAGCCACATAGCTCATTAACTTTTTGTCAATCCTGTCATTCTCTATCTTAGCCAATTCAAGTTCTTTTCTTAGTGACGCAATTGTGTCAAGATGATAATTGACTTCTCTTTGTTTATCAAACAGTGTAGCTTGTGCCAATTTAGTAGCTTTATCATTTTCGACACTTTCTTTTTGAATCATCTTAATTGATCTGGCTAAGGTATCATAAGCTTCTTTTAATTGTTCAAGGTCAAACTTAATCATATCTGAATGATGTTTCAATTCCCGATACTTAGTGTCCTTTTCAAGACACTCCACGCACGGTTGTATACAAAGTTGGCATGGCGTTTCGGAAATTGGGACAACTTTTTCATCAACCTTTTAATCACAATCAGTTTTACCGACATGCTTTGACTCAGACACAGACTGTTTGACAGATTCGACCTCCTGAACTCCAGTTTCCTCTCTGTTAACTGACACCTTATCGACAGACTGTGACTCCTTGGGTTCTGAATCTACCTCTTTAAGCTTTCCCATTAAAGATTTGTCTGCAATGTCTTTCAGAACTTCTCCGGTCATCTCTTTAGTCACATCAATCACTTCTTCGACGGCTTCTTTCTTCTCCTCAAATCTAGGACAAGATCCGATTCTTGGTTCCTCGAAATAACCTGCAAAAGAATCAAACACATTAGGAGGCATAACTGATTTCATAGTATAAACTAACTCCTCCTGTTGTGATTGATAGTAGTATGCTTCAGCTGCTATTTCTTCAACATCTGTAACATTTTCCATAGGAACCTCTTCAACAACTTCAGAAACAACTTCATCAACAATCTCCGGTTCAGAAACTACCTATGAAATCTCAACAACCTCTGCCATCATGGCCTGATCATCTCTACCAGGGATATATTTATCCCAACTAAAACCTGCAGCTACCTGTTCATCATCTTGGTTCACAATCAATGCCTTTTCAGGTTTGTTTTCTAACTGTGGCCTTTGAACAGTTTGCTGTTGGTTCGGTCGACGGTAGATTGCCTGTCGATAGTAATCATTGGTGAACGGGTTTTGGTGATTGTTGACTTCACGGTTTGGACACTCACGTTTAAAGTGACCACGTTCTTTACACTTGAAACACGTTACTTTCGACTTATCAAATCCCAACTTCTGATCTGGACCTGATAAACTGTTTCTTCCCGTGATTTCCATGAACCTTTGAGCACGACGAACTAGGCTTGCCATACCCCATTTAATGTCAATCAGTTCAAGCTCCTCGGGGTCTGTTTGGTCATAGTCCTCCTTTGTCATGTCCGGATTTCCAATTTTCCCCGCAACTAGACCTTCATATGCCTCGAGAACGGAAGCGAGTAGTGCAATATGTTGCTTCGCAGCAGTTTCCGTTATCCCGTTTCCATTTTTGATGTTCACTGCGATGTTACACTGTACTCCAGAAACATACGCCTGATGATTTGATCCGGTAGAGCTTTGAGGCGAAGACTGTTCCTGAACTTTGACATTTGGTTCAAAACTCGCGAAAGGTGTAGAACTGCTTGATTGATGAGAACTTGATGCAGCATTTGAAGTGTTATCAGCACTGAATCCTGTATGTATCTTTGGACTTTGAAGATTTGCAACTGAAGGACTGCCTTTGTAATATAAAGATACATCTTGTTGCATGCTAGCAGAATTCATCTTCTTTATCTTCAACAACTCAAGCTCGTGAGCTTCGATCTTTTCACTAAACGCACTCAGATTATAATTCACAAAATCTGAACTGTTTTTCAGCATCATAAGATAAGTTCCCCACTCGTCATATGGAAGTGCATCACAAAGTTTATCAATCCATTCTTCATTTGTTTTTTCAATTTCTAATCTTTTCATTTCAACTACAAGGTGACAATATCTTTCGATTAACTGTTTCGTTGACTCTCCTTTGATCCCAGTAAAAATATCGAACTCTTTCTTGATAAGCGCCTTTTTGCTCTTAATCATAGAAGCACTTCCTTTAAACTTCAGTTCTAGCGCTTGCCAGATTGACTGAGAACTTTCGTCATGTTGTAGCAATACGAGGATGTCTTCTTTAATGGCTTGCTGCAAGATGCTCACCATTTTCTTTTCAGCTTTAAAATCTGTCTGTTCAGTATCTGTAAAACTTCCAATATTTTTAACCATCCTGAGCCCATCAATTGGATGTACGTATTTCCTTTCGATCTTCATCCAACACTCGAAATCGTTGGCCTGAACCCAGTTTTTAAACCTTCCGGACCATCCAGAATATTCATCTAAGCTCATCTGTTTGGGTGGCTTTTGCATTGTTCCCAATTCATTTTCTAAGTTGACATTCTGCATGATACTAGCTGGACTTTGGATAGCCGCACCACTTCCCACAAACATGTTGAAAAATTCTTGGTGTTCCATTTTTAACAACAAATTTGTTTAACTTTTTCACAAAACCGATTGTTTTTATCACAAACTTTCCACACAAATTGAACTTTCAACACTTGATCATGTACAAAACGGACTTGAACGCTCAAAATATGAATTTCACACACTAACAGGTCAAATAAGCGGACCTATACACTAAGTGTATCTATGAGCGGATCTGTCAAAGGTCAAATAAGCGGACCTAAGTATTGTCTGTATAAGCGAACCACACAAGCGGACCAGACAATGTCACCACAAGCGAACCACTCAAGCGAACCTGACTGTGTCACAATAAGCGAACCACTCAAGCGAACCTGACTGTGTCACAATAAGCGAACCACTCAAGCGAAACTCCAACAAATGTGTAACTATGAGCGGATCTCTAGAGCGGACCTTCTACACTAATGACCTTATGAGCGGACCTCTAGAGCGGATCTACAACAAACATGGACTTATAAGCGGACCTAACAAGCGAACCACCAACAATGACAGAAAAGCGGATCTCCTTCACGAGCAGATTTGGGTCACTTTTAAGCCGATTTTAAGCCTGAACTTCTCAAGGGTTTGTTGTTACTCAGTTTCACACAATGTGACAAGTTTTCAGTCCATTATGTTCGTCCGAAATGTCAGAAACTCAAAATGTGTAGGTAAAAAGCTTTGAATCGTGGAAACTAGCTCACAACTGGCTCTGATACCAATTGTAGGATCGAGTTTGTCCTTCGTTTGAGACAATCAGAGCTACCACCTACCGAATATGTAGCGGAAATACATATTTGGCATGAAACAAAGCAAATCAGTAGGAGAAATGAGTAGAAAACAGATAGAATACACTTTTAACTTGCTTTCACATTAATTCTTCAGAAAACACACGGTCAGCAGTTCGGCTACCAGATGACATCAAAGTTACAAATGTGAAAGACTGACTGGGGTATATATAGTGTAGACAAGTTCGCTTATATGGTCATGACCATATGAGCGGACCTCTTTCTTGTAGGTCCGCTTTTATGTCAAGTGTCCATATAAGCGGACCTGTTACATTAACATCACAAAATTACACTTTAAACCCCTGTTCAATACATAAACAACCTATCTAGACCCTATACATTAAACTAACAAGACTAAGACGCAGACTTTAGACATTA
Source organism: Helianthus annuus (assembly GCF_002127325.2). Classification (NCBI taxonomy): domain Eukaryota; kingdom Viridiplantae; phylum Streptophyta; class Magnoliopsida; order Asterales; family Asteraceae; genus Helianthus; species Helianthus annuus. The sequence continues at coordinate 143,413,997 of NC_035434.2, forward strand.
TGCACCAACAACATGTATCACTCAACAATGTCAGGAGTATGTGCAAATGCTCCACATGCTCTTCCTTATTCTTAGAGTAAATTAGAATATCATCTATAAAGACAATTATGAATTTATTCAGGTATGGTTTACATATCCTGTTCATTATGTCCATAAAAGCGGTTGGGGCATTGGTTAAACCAAATGGCATGACAGTAAACTCATAATGACCGTACCTTGTTCTGAAAGCAGTTTTAGGAATGTCCTCTTCTTGTACTTTCAATTGATGATATCCTGAGCGTAAATCGATCTTAGAAAAGAATCAAGCTCCTTGGAGTTGACCGAATAGATCATTGATTCTCGGTAGTGGGTATCGATTTTTAATCGTAACCTTATTTAGTTCTCGGTAATCAATGCACATCCGCATCGATCCATCTTTCTTTTTAACAAATAACATCGGTGCTCCCCATGGCGATGAACTAGGTCGTATGAAACCTTTATCTAGCAATTCGTCTAGTTGTTTCTTTAATTCCTGCATCGCCGTTGGTGCTAGTCAATAGGGTGCTTTGGCAATCGGTGTCGTTTCGGGTACTAGGTGAATTCTAAATTCAACCTCACGATCTGGCGGTAATCCAGGTAACTCTTCTGGAAAAACATCTGAGAATTTAGATACTACGGGAATATCTTTTAATTCTTTTCCTTTAGTGTTAATGATTACTGAAATCATATACACCATTCCTCCTTTTCGTGTATAACTTACAGCTTGCATCACAGAGATGAATTTTGTTGTTCTCGTTGGCTTGTCTCCTTTAATTGTGATCCTTTCACCAGTTGGCGTATCTACTTCTACAGACTTTTGATTACACAAAATACGTGCATGATTGGCTGCCAACCAATCCATTCCTAATACCACATCGAATCCGGCTAGATCCATTGGTAAGAGGTTAGCAATAAAGTTATGACTTCAAATTTCTATCTTTCCTTTCTGAAGGATTTCGCTTATATTGATAGAATTTCCATTTGCCGTCTCCACCAGGCAATCTTGGTGAAGTTTAGTTAATGGTTGATTGAGAAGTTTGCAGAAAGAAGTATTTATGAAACTTTGGTTTGCACTAGAGTCAAATGATACTTTAGCATAAACATCATTAACTAAAAATGTATCGGCAATCACATCTGGGATCATCTTAGCTTCTTCGGCTGTCAGAACGAATGCTCTGGCATTCTTCTTGGGTCCTTCTGTTGCCTTTGCTTTTTTGTTTACCGCTAGAGCTAGTTTCGGCAATTCAGTTTGATATGGCTGGCTTCTCCGCAGTTGTAGCATATTCGGGCACTAGCTTTCTTCCTACAGTCTTCTTCCTTATGTCCTGGTAACTTGCAAAAGTTGCAGGACACAACACACTTTCCTGAGTGCTTCCTTTTATAGAGCTTGAAGTAGGGTGAAGAGGAAGAACATGTTCCTTTTCCGCGGTAGGAATTACTATAATGTAGTTCTTGGGTAATCTTTTGAGCTAGATTCTTTTTCTGATTTTCCTCTTGTGTACGTACCAATTCATCGGTCAAGGTGTTGGTAAGTTCCACTGCTTCTTCTATTGTTTGTGGTCTAGCTACCTTGATTATTTCTGATCTCACTGATTAATCCCCAGATGTATCGGGAGATTAAGACTGGTTCTGGTGAGGCTAGTGTGGGCACTATCCTTGCATATCACCAAAGAATGTGGTAGTATATTCCCTGCAATCTACCCCAATTATTCTATGATCTAGGAATTTATTGGCAATCTGTTCCTTCTCATGAGGAGGACAGAATTTCCTTTCAACTATTTCCTTAAAGTTGTTCCATTCCATGTTATAAACCCTGTCACTTCCTCTTGACTGAAGAATGGTATTCCACCACTCTAAGGCTGCATTCTTAAAAAGATTAGAAGCATACATGATCTTATCCTCATATGCACACTCACTTATTTTTAAAACTGCTTCCGTCTTTTCTATCCAACGCAAGGCTGAAATGGCTCCTTCATTGCCTGAGAATTCTAACGGTTTGCATGATAAGAATTCTTTATAAGAACAACCATATGAGATGGTCCTTTCTTCTTTTTGGAATCGGAGCTAGGATAAGTAGTCCATGATTTCCATTTACGTTGTGACTTGGTTCGTTGGGCGTACGTTTACTTCCGATTATAGAATTATTTTCTGCCTTTTTATTAATAGTATCGATAATATATGGCATGGCATCTATGATTCCTTGAGCTACTATGTGTTTGATAGCACTTTTATCCACTTGGTTCCCGTTATTATTGTTATTCTGGATTCCTGATTTACTTCGTTTGACATCTGAATTGTAAACATGATCCGGTATTAATATCACAAAATAAGTTAAACAAACAAATACTCAAGCATATTGAACCAAAAGCGTCGATCATTGCGACTTTTACTCTTTTCATATATATATGCATCTATTAGAAACTATAACTAGAATTTAAACATTAGTAATTATGCATCAATATATATTTATATAGGTGATATATATATATATTAATTTATATCTATCTTTTGTATATATTTTTTTTCTCTAAGTAACAGAAATTACAAATATACATATATATATATATATACATATAATATGGTAGGCGTTGACTTTCTAATATTGCATTTCCCTCTCGTCGTATTTCCAGACGAGTTTTTCCCTGATTTGGCGTATCCGGTTTCCTTCCTCAACCAATTCTTCACCATACTGGCGAAGTTCTTCTACGTTCTCCTGATTCATTGGTGGCATTGGGGCTGGTATGGGTTCAGGATAGGCTGGTACTGGTTCTCCGTGTGGCATATATGGCTCATTCATTAGATTTTGAAATGCCCAATCATTGTTCCACCATTGTTCTAAAGGATTTGGGGCTGGTATCTTGGGTATCTCATTTGGATCAAAGGCTGGGATTGGAAGTTGGTTTTCCTGGTTTTGTTTTAGGTTCATGGCTTGGTCAGGGTATAAATGTAGTAATTGTGGTACTAGTACTGCTACTTGGTTGAGATCAAGTTCTCCTTCTGCAGCTCTAAGCATATTAAGGTTGGCTAGTCTCCTATCCAATTTCTCTTCACATACAGGTCTTGCTACTGGATTTTGGGTATTTCTCTCATCTCTATTTAGCACTGCTTATTGTTGGATTTTCCTTATTCTTTTTCTCCTTTCCACTTTTGCTAACCTAAAGCATCCTCTTTTCTTAGGGGGGAAAAGGTTCTTCGGATTTGGCTTTAAAAACAAAGATTTCCTCGGAATCGGCTACGTATCCGGAGGTTGGCCGGGATGTGCCTTCATCCATTGGAGAATGAGGTAGGTGACGATAAGCGTCAGAAGTACCCTGATCACTCATACTGTAAGCTTAAAAGAATTTGTCAAAATAATAATATACATATTTACACAAAATAACATATAACTTATTTCCTAACACAATTGGTTAAAATTTAGGTATTTAAAAGAACACTTAAATGGCTTAAACCAGTGGCTCTGATACCACCTTCTGTCGCAGCCCCCCGACCCTACCCCGGGAGCAGGAGCCATGAACCAGTCAAGTGGTATCAGTGTTTATTAATTTGACAGCGGAAATGAGACATCAGGATTGTAGTTAGGAAATAAATTCAGAGTTTTCAAAACATCAAACTTTTATATTAAACAAATGGGATAAAAACCCATATTTCATTTATAACATCTTTATAGGGATAAACCCTAGTTTGCTGAAAATATAACTTCTTCTTTTATTCAGGTAAATTAAAGCCATTTTCTTTAAACCTTTAGTGCTTCATAGCTGGCTTCTTATAGCTTCACATTAGGTTACCTGAAACGCGTTTTGAAAACATTTTTTGGCGAGTACATTCCATTTTATAAAAACACATTGTTATAACTTCACAGTATTAAGAGCGATTACAATGTTTATATCTAACCAAAAACTCCAAGTACTTGTCACTTGACAGATCTGTGACTATGGTCATATCACACATTGGCTACCCATGTCCAATTGTGAAGATTATCAAGTAGTGTATACAAAACCCCAAAATACCAGCAGAATTTTGTAGAATATAAAGACTTAATCACTGTAAGTATAACTGAAAAACATTTAGGGTTTTGTAAAATAATTTGATAAAAAGAAGAATGACTCACATTGTAAACTTAGGTTTTTCTACGGGCTTCTTGGTGATAATTTCTTGAGTTCCTATTAAAAGATACAATGCACGCGCGTTAATATAATAACCCAAATCACTTTGGCCATACAACACGAGACAGAACCCCAACGTACTAAGTCAGGCAGAGCCTTGACATGCGTTGTTGAGTTCTAGATCAATCGGGTAGGGTCACGAATTAGTGATCGGGGGTTAAAATACTTACAACGGGGCAGAGCTTCATGATTTAGGAGGTATTTTGACTAGTATTTTCGGATTATACTTGAGAGAGAAAGAAAATGTGTGTGCGAAATGGAACTGCTGGATGCTCGCCCTATTTATACAATTTCAAGGGGTCTCTCGTGCCCCGCGACCCACCCAAGGGGATTCTCTCGCACCCCGCGAGGGCACCCTAGCTACAGCTAGGGTTGCCGAGTCAACCCTTAGGTCCAACACGTGTCTGACACGTGTCAACATGGGTGTCCGGCAAGTCAAGGGGCCGTCGCGCCCCGCGACCGACTCCCTCCAAGCCTGTCGCGACCCGCGATAGGTAATAAAAAACTTGATTTTTAATTTTTTTTTGTTAAAATAAATGTTACGCGGGTTCAGTTTCTCGTTTACGGAGCGTTTTCGAGCATTTTAAAGGGTTTTTATAGTAAGATGATCAGATGTATGCACACGAGACACGACGAGCAATATTTATATGTGAAGAACCGAACATATAAACGTTAGCCAAAAAGTGGAGATATTATGCTTGATCTTAGTGAAATTTTGTGAAATGTAGTTAAAGGTTGCAAATATTATCGTGGATTGCACCGGGAACCATCGTAAACTCGCGGGCTTAAAAGGTGAGAATATCTTAGTGTTTTTTTTATTTTGGTTTATAATTTGTACATGATATCTTAGGGTGTTAGTAGTTGAAACGTTAGCCAAAAAGGGGAGATGTTATGCTTGATCTTAGTGAAATTTTGTGAAGTAACGTTAAAGGTTGCAAATATTATCGTGGATTGCACCGTGAACCATCCCAAACTCGCAAACTTAAAGGTGAGAAGATCTTAGTGTTTTTATTGTGTAGTCGTTGTATTTGAAGATAATGCAAATAATCTATAAAGTGAAATATCATTATACAAATTATAAAAAAAGTTCAAATTTTTTTATGTTGTTTCTTAGCTATATACCATGAAGATTTTTTTTTGAACATCAAATTTCTTTTATTCCCTGTTGTATGCCGTTAAAGGTTGCAAATATTATCGTGGATTGCACCATGAACTATTCTAAACTTACGAGCTAACCAACTTAAAAGGTGAGACTATCTTAGTGTTTTTATTTTGGTTGATAGTTTTAACATGATATCTTTGAAAGTTAGTAGTTAAAACGTTAGCCAAAAAAGTGGAGATCTTATGCTTGATCTTAGTGAAATTTTGTGAAATGTCGTTAAAAGTTACAAATTTTATCGTGGATTGCACCGTGAAATTTTGAAGGTAAAATGCAAATCATCTATAAATCGAAATATCATTATACAAACCGTAAAAAGTAAAGATTTTGCTGTCGTATCTTAGTCACATACCATGTGTTATCATGAAGTATTGAAACTTAACCTGGAAGAAGAGATATGGAAATCCTTTAATTTTGATTGATATGTGTTTTCTGTTGTTTTTTTGTCTCTGTTGTTTTCTTGCTAGCTCTGGTGGAATGAAGTAGCTTTCAAAATATATATATACTAGATTAGAACCCCGTGTATTACACGGGCTGAATAAATGTGAATTTATATACTAAATAATAAAATAATATATCTTTAAAAACTTTGTTTATTACATGAATTGAATACATATAATTTTATATATTAAAAAATAAAAAAGTTATATCTTTAAAAACCCCTTGTATTGTTGTACAGGTTGAATAAATATAATTTTATACATAAAATAATGAAAAAAAATACTAAATAATAAATTATTTATATATTTAAAAAAAACCCGTTTATTGTACGGATTGAATAAATCTAATTTTGTATATCAAATAATAAAAAAAGTTATATTTTGAAAAACTCATGTATTACACAGGTTGTATAAATGTAGTTTTGTATAGCAATTTATAAAAAAGTTATATGTTTAAAAAAACCCCGTGTATTACACGGGTTGAATTTATATATCAAATAATAAAAATATATATTTTTAAATACCTAATGTATTATACGGGTTGGATAAATGTAATTTTGTATAGTAAATGATAAAAAAAGGTTGCATCTTAAAAAACCCCGTGTGTTACACGGGTTGAATAAATGTAATTTTATATAGTAAATAATAAAAACTTATATCTTTAAAAACCTCATGTAATACACGAGTTGAGTTCTGATTAATTTCAGATTTTGATTTCCTGCATTTTCTCTCCTATTAAATAATAATAATTTTTCTCTCCTTAAGATTACATCTTAAGTCATATTCTTATTTTTATAAAACATATTTAAAAAATATATAATATTTTATTTAAAATAAATATATTTAAAACATTTACTGATTATAAAGAGTTAAATATATTTAAAACATATTACTGATTATAAAGAGTCATAGACAATTTAAATATGTTACCAATATTTGGATGTAAAAGTATAAACGTAAATATTAAAATAAAATCTCTCTACGATATAATAAAGAGTTAATTGCACTGTGGTTTCACGTTTTTTCACGTTTAGTCCCCAACTTTTGAAATTGCAGGTATGCTCCCTATGTTTTGTTATTTTGTTACCCGGATAGTCCCCTTAGTAGATGTGAGTTAGTTTGGAAATAGCAGGTATGCTCCCTATGGTTTGTCATTTTGTTACTCGGATAGTCACCGGAGTAAATGTCAGGGGACTATCCGAGTAACAAAATGACAAACCATAGGGAGCATACCTGCTATTTCCAAAAGGTGGGGACTAAATGTGAAAAAAACATGAAACCATAGGGACCATCCGGGCAATTAACTCTATAATAAAATTATAATGTAACCTATTCCTATATCTAAGGAAATATATTATAAAAATAATAATTTAATATTAATAGTATATTTTCTAAATAAGTTTTTAATCTATGCTATATCTCTACGTATATCTCATAATTATATATATTAAATAGTATATCTCTACGTATATCTCATAAATAATTATTTAATTTTAATAGGCTAAAAAATAGATGGTTTCAATGAGTGACATGTGTCCCCAAAGTAGTTTCTTTTATTATATAGTATAGATATATATATATATATATATATATATATATATATATATATATATATATATATATATATATAGGGAGAAGATCATGCGAGAACCACCTCTTATTGTGAGAACCGCGAGAACCAATGTGAACACACAAAAAATGCCTAAAAATAGCTAAAAATCACACAAAAATTTTTTTTTTGAATTTCTTAATATTTTTTATAAAAAAATCGCTACTTTTCGAAGCCAAAAAAAAATTTTTAATTTTTTTTTAAAAAAAAACTTTTTTTTTGGCTTCTAAAAGTAGCGATTTTAACATAAAAAATATTAAAAATTCAAAAAAAATTAGATTTTTTTTTTATTTTTTTAGATTTTTTTTTAGGTTTTTTGGGGGTTTAGTTTTTAGCATTTTAGCTTGGGGGGGGGGGGGGTTTAGGTTTTTTTTTGGGGGGGGGGGGGGGTGGGGTTAGGTTTTTTTTTTTTGGTTTTTTTTAGGTTTTTTTTAGCATTTAGCTTGGGGGGGGGTTAGGTTTTTTTAGGTTTTTTTTAGCTATTTTAGGTTGTGTTCACATTGGTTCTCAAGGTTCTCACAATAAGGGTGGTTCTCGCATGAGCCCCTCCCTATATATATATATATATATATATATATATATATATAGGGAGGGGCTCATGCGATATGTATATATGTATATATATATATATATATATAATATGTATTTTGAAACTATCGTGGATTCTATCGTCAGGGAATTAATTACACAGTTAGTTCCTGTGGTTTACACAAACTATCTAAGGTACTAATAGTTTAAAATTACTTCCTAGGGTACTAACTTTCCATTTTTTAACATGTGAGGGTATTAATTACATAGTTAGTCCCTGTGGTTTATACAAACTAACAATCTAAGGTACTAATAGTTAACTAGGGAATTAACGTTAATACCTCACATGTTAAAAAATGGAAAGTTAGTACCCTAAGAAGTGATTTTTAATTATTAGTAACTTAGATTGTTACTTTGTGTAAACTACATGGACTAACTATGTAATTAACTCTAATTGTAATGAAACTAAAACATTTCACGGTAGAATGAATAATGAAACTAAAACATTTCACGGCAGAATGAATAATAAGAGCCAATGACCTTGTGGTCCAGTGGTGGAAAGTGCTTGAGTTCTCAAATGAGGCTCAGGTTCGATCCCCATTAACTGCAAGTGAGGTGGTAAGGTTTACCCACCTTGGTGGGGTTCCTGACCAGGGTCACGGGTTCGAGCCTGGCAGTCGGGATTAAGTTTCCACGAGGTGTGAGGAAGGGCTCTGCACTGCACTCCCCCTCATTCGAACCCGGGTGACTGTGTTTCCGATAAAAAGAGTTGAAGCGCAGTCGATAGTGAGTTTTCCAATCCATCTACACCTTAAAAAAAGAATAATAAGAACGGAATATCACAAGAATAAACAATTTACTATATTTAAATCGACCAAAAGATAGTAGTACTTCAGCATTAACATTAAGTTTAATAACGTGTAAAATGATGTCTTGAAGTGCTATCCATTGGTTTTCATTAACATTGAAAAGTTAATACAATTGGTGTCGGATCTAGAAAATAGTTTTAATGGTAGCATTGAAAAAAATATTTTTATCATAATTTCATACAATGTAAACGAAACAAAAATAAAAACATAATAAACAAAAAAAATCTTCTGTACTTTCATACTTTCAAAAGAATTTTTTTTTTTAGCTAATATCATCATTCTCTTGCATTGGATCAATAACATTATTTTATGGTGCTTTTCTTTTGTGTGTATATATAATTATATATATAATTAATTAATAAAATTAATCCAATCCTTTGCTCATATTTGAATGGTTTACAAATCAAACCAAGCCATAAATATAGCATATTTCGAGCATTTTTTGAGCGAGTGGCGAACAAACATGGAGAGCGATTTGGACAGGCCTAAATGTGGACATGTGGTTTCCACTCAAAACAAAATCAAAGGGTGAAAGTGACACAACCCACATGTGATAGGTCCACAAGTAGATTTTGGGTTATTAATAGATACAACTTATTGGAAATATAATCAAATTATATGATAAATAAAATATTATTAAAAAATTGAAACAATTGTTTTAAAAATAAGAGTAAATTACAAAGTTCGTCCTTTATGTATGTCATTTATTACAAAGTATGTCCTTTATATTTAATAAGCTCAGAAAACATACTCGATGTTTGCAAACCCTTACACATTATGTCCTTTAGCCCTAACTCTGTTATTTTTCATGGTTAAATTAGACCAAGGGTATCCCACATAAGGGTATTTTGGTAATTTTATTAATTTATTAAAAATATATAAAAACACCAACACCATCCACCAACACCCACCTGCCATCACACCACACCTGCAACCACCAACACCACCACCCACCTGCCACCACACCTGCACTATCACCACCGCACCTCCACCACCATCAACCATCGTACTTCCATCATCACCACCGAACCTCCACCACCGCACCTCCACTTCTGCAAAACCCCCCACCAACGGACAGAAAATCAAGCAGCCGACGACTGAATGGTCGGAGATTCATACATTCAAATGAAAACAGAGTGCAGATTGCAAACAAAACAACATAATTAATAATCATCATCAAATGAAAAATGCAATCGAAACTGTAAAAGGCGCATAATTACCCCTTAGATTCATACATTCAAAACACATATGCAGACCATACAGCTTCGATCTCCTCTCTGTCTCGATTACAGCCAGCCGACGACTGACTGGCCGGAGCCGGTTTTTCTTCGGCTGCCGGCGGTGCTGATTTCTCTGGCTACACACCTCATCTAATCCCCTCCTCCTCCGACAACTCCCACCTGCAAACACCCCCCTTCTCGGCTACCTGGTCCGACCGGACTCCGGTGACATCGGAGACATCGGATCCAAAAGAATCTGAGATGAACAAGAACAGGGGCCTTTGTTTACCGTCGCACCACCGCCGCCGTGCTCGCCGCTGCCGTCGTCTCCCTCTCTCTCACACCTGCCACCACAGCCACACACCACCTGCCCCTTTATTTGGTCTGCGAAGACGGCGGCTAGGGTTCCGATCCGAGAGAGAGAAAGAGAGAGAGGAGGGGTGAGTGTGGGAGTTCTTGGTCGCCGGAGTTGGGCGGTGGTGTTTCACCGGAGAAGAAGACCAGTAGGTGGGTGGTGGTTGTGGTAGGGTAGTCAGAGAGAGAAGAAGGTGTTTATATATATATGTGTTTTGTCTGTGTATATATATAATATATAATTTTAAAATTGTTTTCTTTATTGTTTTTTATAATGATTTATTTTAACATTTTGGATAAACTGACCAAAATACCCTTATGTGGGGTTGACTTAGTCAAATTTAACCTTAAAAACTAGCTGTGTTAGGACTAAAGGACGTAACATGTAAGGGTTTGTAAACATTGAGTATGTTTTCTGAGCTTATTAAAGATAAAGGACATACTTTGTAATATATGACATACATAAAGGACGAACTTTGTAATTTACTCTAAAAATAAAAATACTACTTATAGAGACAAAAAAAAATAAACAATCATTTAAAAAAATCAACATCACTTAAACTAAGGGGCTGTTTGGTAGCCTCTGAATGGTCATTAAAAGGCTACCTCTTAATGGAACTATTAAGAATTTTACCAATGAGAAGGTAGAAGAATGTGACATGTGATGATTTACCATTCAGATGTTACCTCTTATTCATTCATAGATTTTAAACCATTAAGAGGTAGCATCTGAATGGTCATTAAGAGGCTACCAAACAGCCCCTAAATTAAATTGAGCAAAGCACTATTCATACTATTCATGTCCACTTTCTATTTAAATGTATAAATGTATAAATGTATAAATATAAATGTATAAATGTATAAATATAAATGTATAAATGTATAAATTTGGCCTTTAGTCGTTCAATTTCTTTTAACCATGCTTTCATACAATGTAAAATAAACAAAAATAAAAACACGATGGTGTGATTTGGTATAACGAGCTTCATATGACAGGCTCGAGCTCGATAAACAAATGAGCTTTATTTTAGGGGCTATTAAAAAAACCTATAAACCCAAGTCACGTGGGTTTTTAACAAACCATGCGGGCTTTTAATATTTTTTATTTATGTGAGCTATTGAGTTTTAATTATAGTTGGGTTTTACCCATAGCATTATAGCCTAGTGGTATCTTGGTGGTGGGATAAGGCTTATGACCATTAGGTCATGGGTTCGATTCCCACAAAGGGGGTTTTTCCTAGATTTATTGGGTTTCCTCCTGAATTGGTGTATAGGCATTATTGCCTAGTGGAGATGGATATGATCGGGTGATTCTGCTGGTGGCACGATGATACTCCAGTGGTCCGTCAGTGATCCAAATTTGCCGTTCAAAAAAAAAAAAATTATAGTTGGGTTTTAACCATTTATTAGCGGACTTTTGAACATAAATTTGTGATTTGGCTTTCAATAAAAGCCCAAATTGAATAGCCTAATTACTCTCAAGGATAAACGTAAAATTCATATCAAGATTTAACAAAATAAAAAAAATGTAAAAAATAAAATAATTTAGAAAAGGGAAAACACGGTAACTATTTTGTTTAAAACAAGTGGTGAAGTATAGCATTATTGTGACTTCTTAAAATCGGTAAAGCCTTGCCTCTCATCCAAGAGGAACCGACACCACCTGTATTCGTTATTCACCTAGATACCACAGAAAATAACGGGAAGAGTGAGAATCGATCCTAAGTCATAAGAAACACAAGTCTTTCCTCAACCATCCCAACCACTACCTCATTTGCAATAAATGAGTAACTTAATGTAACCATGTATACTTGTGAACCATTGGTCTAATTTTACAACGTTGGTGATTTATGCCAATAATAATTGGCGAAAGTAGCCGTAAAAGAAGGAGGATAGAAAAGGAAAAAGGGAAACTCAAAGGGTGGTAATGACCGACAATCCAAAATTAATAAAAGACAACTTTCCAGGCTGTTTTGGTCAAATGTATATTCACACACTGAGTAATGAGTTCACACTGATGACTCATCTCCAACACCACTATTCAAGCCATAAAGCAAGTCACATGGCATGCACGACTCGTAAAGTGGTAAAAATAGGTTTCTTTGAAAGGGTTGAGATCCTGTACAAACAGTGCTAATTATAAGAACCGTAAGAACAGATCTGAACCATTGTTAATTTAAATCAAGGGTTGATATTGATTATAAATAAAACTCTTATAATTAAAAATTACTACTAACAAATTAGGGGTAATTTTGTAAAATTGCTAGTCATTTGACCATTTTCTATTAAATACAAATTCCACCAAGGTTTTTTAAACTAAAATAACTTTTATATACTTCATTATTTTTTTTAAAAATATATACCATAAAATCAAGTATTTTTTATCTTTAATATGAGTACCATATTGCTATACCTTTTTGTATTTATAAAAGTGTTTTTTAAAAAAAGTTAACAAAAGGTGTTGTATATTTGTGCTAATAAGGTGCTGATTATGTGTTAATTACAAAATAATACAAACAAACACCAAAAGTAGATATAATCAGCACATCTGGTGTGCTGATAATGGAGAACGATTGAAGATGTTGTGCTAATGTCGTTTATGTTGATAAAGGAGAACGATTCGAGGACGATGTGCTGATAATGAAGAACGATTAATGATGTTGTGCTAATTATATAGTGTTGTGCTGATTATATTTTTTGTAATTATTTTTAATTAGTTATAAATAAATATGGTCAAAAAGTCTAAATTACCCCTAAACTAATTTTTTATTGATGGACACTTGTCAATTATGTATTGGTTCTTATGGTTCTTACAAACTTAAATGTTTGTATTTGATCCCATTCCTTCTTTGAAAAATAAAGTACTTGTTTTCAGAACCGGATTGGATTAGTTTCCGTTTGAACCGGTTGGCCTGGTGAAATGGGGTTTGGAGTCTGATTTTGTTTTTTTCCGTCAAAGTCATATTTCCAAACTCCGTATTTTAGTTATTTGAGTAAAGTACAGTTTCAGTCCCTGGGGTATACATCCAATCTCAGGTTCAGTCCTCGTTTAAAAAAATTCAACAGTCCAGTCTCTCACGTATTCAACTGCTCACAATCAAGACCCTGACACTAACAGACTGTTTGTATTTCAGTGAAAAGACGAAATTACCCCCAAAGTGTACTTACAATTTCAGTCCCTGAACGTATAATTCATATCCCCCCCCCCATATTCAAAACTCTTTCCTAATCTAGTAACTAACCACCAATTATCCTTAATTACTCAGCAATATCAAGTTATTAACATCAACAACAATCCGTATTAAGACCTGTAAACAGAATTGAACTTCTTTTGAAATAGGTTTGATCGTTAGAACTTCAAATGGGTTTGACTTTTAGAACCTGAATTGGGATTGACTGTTAGAACTTCAATTGGGATTGAACTTTGCAATTGCAATTGAGTTTTAGTAGGAGAACATGAACAGCCTTCATTATCACAGGTTTTGACCAGTAATTCTGGTCAAACAGGTCAAGCAATGCGTAGCAAAGTGTAAGATCCTTGTTCAAATAATAAGGTTTAGAACTTGAAATGGGTTTGACTTTTAGAACTAGAATGGTGATTGACCTTCACAACTTCAAATGACTTTTACTTTCAGAAGTTGAATTGCCTTCAGTTAAACATGTTTGACCATTTATTCTGGTCAAACAGGTAAAGCGATGCCTACTAAAATTACACATGTTTGAACTTTAGTCTAATTCCTATTGTGCAAAGCAAACTGTCTGTAACATCCCTGTTCTATTAATAACTAAGTAACATTATGCAATTGAACTTTAGCCTAAATCCTATTATACCCTGATTAAGTTGTTCAAAGACTACAACTGATCCTAAATACACTCAAGTGGCAGAATCTTTGTTCAAATGCTACATTTGATCCTAAACACACTCAAGTACCAGTCAAAGTCATTTAATCCTCAACACACTTCAAATCAAAGACTTTACGTGCAACAAATAAACAATACCATCTACATAAATGATCCTATAAACCAGCAAAACGCTTATGTGCAGCAAACTTCCACTCATGTCATTTGATCCTAGACACATCAAACATACATCTGCAGCAAACTTCAACTGATGTCATTTGATCCTAAGCACATCAAAGATACATCTCAAACAAACATCCACTGATGTCATTTGATCCTAAGCATATCAACTTTACTCAGTGCCATTTGACCCTAAACATAGTCAAGTGGTTAGATCCCAAACATAGTTAATAACTTCAAATCAAAGACAGTTTAATAAGCATCATTTCGAATTATATATCACCATTAAATCAATGATAGTTGATTAAGCATCATTAATACTTATATATCACCATTAAATCAAAGAGAGTTTAATTAGCATCATAACAATTACATAACAAAACAAAGGATAATCTTGATCATTAACTTCATAAACCTAAAAAATGATTGATTTTCCAAAATAACCTTAAAATTGTTAAACATAAGCTACTAGTTAGGTGATCATCAAATAATTTTACATACCCAAAATTTGATCAACCCAAATCATCCATAACAGTTATAGTTAATATATTATATATGCATTATATATTTATAGCAGAAGTGCCAGAACCATTCACCGGCAACGTTGGAAACAGAGTTCAGGTTTCATACAGGGAACGACTGGAATCAAACATAAACAGAATTGAAATGTAAATTTAAGACAATTCGTACCGACTACGTGCAATGTGAAAAAAAATGACAACGTATTGCCTCATTTCGGAGATGATCGGAGGAGTGTCGCCAGAGGGTTTGGGAGAAGGTGAGGAGTGGATTGTGTAGGGATGGCAAAAAAGCCAAAGCCCGACGGGTATACCCGAAACACAAAACATACGGGCCGGGTATACCCGAAGCCCGACAGGTATGGGCCGGATATGGGATTAAAATATAAAAATATTCGAGTACGAGTACGGGTATGGGATTTAGCGATACCCGGCCCGTTTACCCGAATAATACCCGAAAAGCATATTATTTTAAATTTAATTTTCTATTTATATAAACTTTAGTACATACACTTATTCATATTATTTTGCTTTGTTGTTTGTCTTCGAGACTTTAACAAACAAACACAAGATTTTATGTTTAGTTATGTTGTTTCTATGCAGATTAAAAATGTGTGTTAGTTTTTGAATTTTCTAAACGCATTTCAAGTTGTTAGGGAGATTACTTGGGTTCTGATTAATGCTACTATTTTTCATGTTTGGTGTTCAATTAAATGCAAATTATATAAACTGACATTATGTGCTCCAAAGTAGCAGTACATTAATTAATTAAATATGCAGATATATGTTTCAAATATGCATTTGAATATGATATGTTTGTATGTTATTGGTCATATTTTCCTTTGTTGTAGTTATTAAAGTATTAAATTATGTAAACATTAGAGTAAAAAATGCACATGAGAGCTTCAATGATATTTTTAACAAATTAATGGGTATACCCGATATCCGGTGGGTAAATACCCGACAAATACCCGACGGGTAACGGGCCGAGTACGGGCCAAAGAATAACAACCGGGTACGGGCTTGGGATTACTAATACCCGGGCCAAACCCGACCCATTGCCATTCCTAGGATTGTGGCTTACGAATAAAGATTGAGGATTAAAAAGGTAGAATAAGTTTCTAAGTTTTGCGAAATTACCTTTTGCCCTCCATGTCATTAAAATACTTGACGGTCAACTAACGACCGTTTAGTCCAAGGTCTTGATTGTAAGTAATTGAATACATCAGGGCTGGACAGTTAATTTTCTTCAAATGAGTACTGAACCTGAGATTGGATGTAAGCCCCAGAGACTGAAACTCTACTATACTCTAGTTATTCTATTAAAACCATGCAAACTCACGTCAAAATATAAAGTGTATATGCATGTCTGTGTACACACACTTGTTATTTTATTTTATTAAAACTGTCCATATGATCTGACTAGCGGAACAAAAAGATTGAAAGATGACGGGTTTGTTGTCCGGTCTACTTATAAAAACATTGAACACATGTATCAGATGTAACAAATAAACATACCTCGTAAAATAACACTGATAGCTAGTGGTGTAAATGAGCCGAGCTGAGACCGAGCTCGTTTTACTTACGAGAGCTCGAGCCATGTTTCTAAAGCCCGGGGTTGGCTCGTTTATTATTTATTTATTAATTAATTTAATTTATATGATTAATATAACAGAAAAGGGTGTCATAGTAGTACCTAAGACAAAATCTATTTTTTATTGTTTTTCTTTGCTAAATTTACAACAATGCTTTCAGCCCATAGTTTTTTTCTTTTTGTGTATTCAACCCTTCAACTTTTAGCATTGCCACTTACACCCCAACTTTCTAAAAACATTGTAAAATGTTATTTTAATCTCCCTTCGAGTTTTACTTGCTTATTTTTATGCACGTGGGTCAAATATAATACGTTTTCATGCTTATTTTTATGTACGCTTTTGGTTGTTGTACATTTTGTTCGGAAACGAGTCGGGTAAAATATAATATGTTTGTTAGAAATAACCCGTTCATGTGGCCTAACGGATCATTTGAGTAACGTTGCCAATATGACACAATTACAAGTTCCTTACATTTACTTGATGGAAGTAACTGTTATAAGTTAACGGGACTTTACGATTTCCCTTTAGATGCCTTTAATAGAGAGAATACCAAGAGTTTATAACCAACCATGATTTATGATCATAATTATAGATCATTAGTGATAGTAGTCATGGTTTATAAATAGTTATATAAAGAACTCTTTTAAGAACACCAATACGAAAAAAATACTAAAATTCTCTCTAAGGTGATCCATCAACCCAAGGCATCATAACGGGAATCATGGCTTCATCATCATCGTCTGCGAAGATAATCATTCCCACAAGTAAGTGCCTATAATTCCATGTTCATAATTATGTAAGGCTTGAATAAACATGATTAGGATTCTATGTTTTAACCCATGTTTAAAGATATAATCAACATGTGGTATCAGAGCAATGTTGATTATATCAATTCAATCCTGAAAATCTATTTGTTTCCTTCATAATCCATCATTTGCAGAAAGTTTCTTTTCAATACATATATTTTCACATGGAAAAATTTGTGGAATATTGATTTTAAGAAAGAAACCTACAAACTAATTCATTAGTCTATTGAATCATGTGAACTTTTCATATACATTGAAACTTGCACATGACTCATGAAAGTCTTTAAGTTTTCTATTGGATATTTACTCTAAATCTATTAAATATATATATTTTATTCCATATGAACTTTATGAATAAAAGAGACATGATGTTGTGTATGATGGATAATGGAAATTATGATGATATGTGTTAACGATTTACTTCTGATGTCGGCACGTTTATATATGCCAAATGAAGTGAATCAATTTTTATTGAGATATTTTATTTTACAATCGATTTAATTTTATTATTATTATTTTTTTTTTGCATATCGTTTACATGCCAATCGGTTTTCATGAATCTTAAACAGGCATAATTTGCAAATCACTAAATTAGCAGTATTTTTTATAAATCTATTGATGATCGATTAAATCAATTTATTCTAAATGTTGGTGACTTATTTCAATCACACACCAACAAACCTATTAATGGTGATTTAATTTGGTATAGATGAAAAGTATTGAAATCGACTAATTAGTTAATTATTTTGGCAAAATTATCTTGCAAATTATGAAATCATTTTGCAAAGATGTCAAAATCGGTTTGCAAGCCTTAGTTGTTTATTTATTTATTTTTGCTCTCATATGGGACTAACTTGTGAATGGCCCAACTTAAGTATGCAAGTTAAATGGCGAACTTCAATGATCGATGATTGAACCAACGGGATATCATTTGATTTAACATTGAAGCTTAAGTTATGCCATCTTATGTAATTATCTGTATTTGCCTAATTTACATAAATATTTCATTTCTGGCCCAAAGGTGTTATGTTATATTTATGTGCTTTACTTTATTATTTATGTGTGTTCATAATACATGAATTTTGGTCAAAGCCAAAGCAAAGCCAGAGTTCATGTAGAACCTTGAGATAGTCTGTATTTATGTGTGTTCATAATATGTGAATTTTGGTAAAAGCCAAAGCGAAGCCAGAGTTCATGTAGAACACTAAAGACGGTCTATTATTTATATCGTTCATAATGCGTGAATTTTGGTCAAAGCCAAAGCGCAGCCAAAATTCAGGCAGAACATTAACTTGGTTTTATTTATTTATGTTCATAATACATGAAATTTGGTCAAAGCCAAAGCGAAGCCAAAGTTCATGTAGAACAATAAGTCAGTCTATTATGTATGTTCATAATGCATAAATTTTGGTCAAAGCCAAAGCGAAGCCAAATTTATTTAGAACATCAAGACAATCTGTGATTTATGTACGTTCATAATGTCTGAATTTTGGTCAAAGCCAAAGCGAAGCCAAAATTCAGGTAGAACCTTAAATTAGTCTGTTATTTTGGTGTTATAGTAGACTATATCTTCAATATAATAATTTGTGTCTGCCTTACTTGATTACTCGATAACATAAATCATTCCAAGCTTCTTCTTAGGTTTGTATCTCATCTATTTTATCCACTCTAATTTCAAAACCTAAAATGCTTTGCTTACTAAAGAGTTTCTACAAAATTTGCTCTTGTTGGATTGTTGATTATTTCTTAAGATATGATAATCCTACTGCTCTTTTCTGATAAAAGTATTACAGAAGAAAATTAGAGCATGACTAGTGGGATAAGTCAACCATTATATCTCTTATGATAATCAAGAACTCATTTCATTATTGCTATCATGGGAGCTATTCCAGATTCTAAATTTCCCAAGACTAATTTGTTTTCTTTGGAAGAATCAAAATAACTCCTAAAACGCATGCATTACTCTAGTTTCTTACTATAAAGTTAGTGGTATATGTGAATACATCATGATGTACATTACCATGACCCATTAGTTAAAGGTTTACACATGGAAATCAGTACACTTTTCCGATGCATTACATATAACTTTTTCACTAATACCATAAGTTGCCTTAAGAATCAACTATACCACTCAAGAGTACCAAAGGAAAATGAGTGTGTTGATTAGCAACATATGTACAGGAAAAGGAATGCATGAAACTGGAAAATTAGATGTTGTTCATCTCACCGCCACTAAACCTAAAAGGATGATACTTTTAAGATTCAGAGATAGTGTACAAGTACTACTTCCAGCTATAAGTTTCTTTAAAGGAAAGTCTCAATGCAAATTTTTGCCATTAACTAGGCATGAGCATCGAGACTATCCATAATTCAATGGGACAACTGGCTAAGATAAGTAGTTAGATATTTATGATATTTGAGTCTGCTAATGGTAATATTCCAATCAACACATGATGCGTTGACTCTAGTTCTATGTGTTTACTTATTAGAAATCAACAAATACTTATGATGAGAGTTAGTGGCAAAATTTTATGTTAAGACTATAAGAACCATAATAAACTGTTTTATAATTGGGCTTTATGATACCTTATATATTCTGTAGATTGTTCAGAATTTAGTATCAATATAAAAGCTACATTATGACAGTTGTGAAGTTTGCATGGTTAAAACAAAGTCACTCTTACCATAAACTCTCATATTATTTGTCATTTCAATCTGGATAGAAACCTTATAAGATAGAACTAGATGATGCTACACTTTTTCACAACCTTTTGTTATCATGAAAATGAAAATTTAACAAAAGAAAAATGAGATCTACAAACTTCATCCATTAAGACCAAATTGCATGCGAAATTTGGACCAGGTTAATGAAGGATGAAATATTACCAAATCTCATTTTTAGTGACTTACGAGCATGTGTTAAAAGCCTTAATATTTAAATGGCTAAGGGAATAAATCAAGTTCCATCAGAAATTATATTTCATTGGAACTTATCCCAAAATGGAATATTCAGACATAAGTCATTTATCATTTTAAATAATATTTACTTGTATCTAATATATCTCATATGGATTAATTTATTAAAGAAATTAATTCATATATACTATGATTCCTACTAAATATGTCCCTCAAAATTTTTTATAACATCTGGACATTAAGGAAATCAAGTCTAACATATATGACATGTTCCCACAGCACGTACATCATTGTAACTTATCTTGTAGCATTCCTAGAGATCTAAAAGGTTAGTGGGAGCATTAAATGTCTTAATCTTAATTTGCGAGAGTTGCAAGAGGTAGGGGAGTGAAAACTTGTTGTTACCTCAATTTGTACCTCCTGTATAAGACACTGCTCCTTCACAACTTTTCTCTTTAAGAATATACTGCTACTTTAACAAAAGTTTCATTGTTGCTTAGACGTGGGCACACTCAGATTTCTTGCCAAACTTGTAATCCTTAAACAGAGAAACTACAAGAAGTAAATTCATTAATTTGTTTCTCTATTAGAATTTATTGGTCTTTTAATGTTGACCATAAGCATGCTAAATTGTTAAAGACTTCTAAGTCAGTGGGAGCAGTAAAAGTCCTTACCAGGACTTGCCAGAAGTGCAAGAGGCGGGGGGAAGAGACCTATTAAATTTTACTCCGATTACACCTCTTGCACACCATACTGCACCAACTCTTACACACTTAGAATCTTGAAAGTGATAGCAACTTAATCAAGAGTTAATCCATAAAACTGAAACTCATAATACAACCCAATAATTAACTACGGAGGTCATCTAGGTTTAACTTTGATGATTATGTATCATCCTTAACTTAAGTTGAAATGGATATTGGAAAGTTTACTGGTCCTACTTCCTCTAATTAAGCCATTAGCATCAATCAATTTTCTAAATGGAATAAGAATTGTTATTAGCAAATTTGATTTTAACATTTGAGATTTGGTTGAATTACCTAAGGGTGTTCATCACTAAACAAAACCTGAATGCAAACGTTAAGACGCTAAAAGTATGATTGATTGTTAAAGGTTATGCTTAGAAGAGAATTATTTATCAAAGGATTATCTTACCTTTCTTACAAAATGTTTCTTTGAGGATCATTGTTGTTCTAGTGGCTTATAATCATTTAGAGCTACATTATATGAACATTAAAACAACTTTCCTTAAACAAAGACTTACATGTTCATAAAACAACCTGAAAGTTCTAAACTGAAGGTCAAGAACACTTCCTTTGTAAGTCAATTAATTGCATGTATGGGTTTTAAGGCAAACATCAAAATGTGATGAAATTTAATGCATTTTTTCATCAAGAATTAAGTGGATTTATGTACTTACCTCAAGATGAGTGGGAGCAACTAATGTAAACTTGTCCTTATATAGATAGCACTTTTTGGATAAGTATATGTTACACAAGTCAAATAATTTCTTACACATATTTTGATATAATGAATCTCGGAACTGAGATAGACTCAACATGACATTAGGTTCGTCCCATAAGCTTTACTCTAAAGCGGGCTCTTACATGTGTAACAAACAATATAGCTCTCCTTTAGAGACTAAAATGATAAATGAGATTACTTCCTTATGCTTCATTAGAAGCCTTACGAATGTTCAAGTCTATACTCGTTTAGATATTGCTCATATTGATGAACATTAGACCACTCTAGATTATTGTGAAGCATCTTACAATATCTTTAAGAAATGAGAAAGACTATAAGAAGAGGTTGATTATTCTTACCTTGATTTTGTAATATTCAAAAGAAACTAAAAGTCAATTTGGGGTAATCCTTATGTCTGCGGACAAATCTATCTCATGGAGGAGTCATAAGAAACTGTTAACAACAACCTAAATTATAGTGACATAATATGTTGTTAATTAACAACGCAATTGTCACTAAATGTTGTTAAAATTTTATCAGTGGGCTCATAAACTTATTAACTCCATATAAATACTATATTGAAGACTTACTGTGAAAAATCAGCTACCTTATTTCCTCGAACAGTAACAGTTCGTGAGGTGCTGCATTAAACTTTGATACAAAATTGTTGTTCGTTTATGAACAAGAAGAGGAAACTAAATATTTGTATCGAATGCATTTACATTCATGATATGTTTGCGGATCCGATAACTAAGGTCTACACCCAAAGTCTTTTTTAAGAGCTCATAATAAAGACAGGTTTTACTAAAGGCCTTACATAATAGCATATCATACATATGAATGATTAGTTATTTTTCCTCAATTATACAATTTGTTTGTCTATAAATACGTATGTGCACCTAATGACGTATAGACAATAATTATACAAATTAATTTCAAAGGGCTTACCTCAGTCATTTTGGTCTTAAATTTACGTATGTTTTGATTTGGGGTTGTAACATGATTAATGGGGGTCTTGAGTTGAAAATAACTCAATGACTGTATTTTTCTGTTACAGTTTCAATTTGAAACATTAATTAATGTTATAACTTAGCCAAACTTACTTATGTTTATCACAAATGATCACTCGGCCAAGTGGGAGAATGTTAGAAATAACCCGTTCATGTGGCCTAACGGATCATTTGAGTAACGTTGCCAATATGACACAATTACAAGTTCCTTACATTTACTTGATGGAAGTAACTGTTATAAGTTAACGGGACTTTACGATTTCCCTTTAGATGCCTTTAATAGAGAGAATACCAAGAGTTTATAACCAACCATGATTTATGATCATAATTATAGATCATTAGTGATAGTAGTCATGATTTATAAATAGTTATATAAAGAACTCTTTTAAGAACACCAATACGAAAAAAATACTAAAATTCTCTCTAAGGTGATCCATCAACCCAAGGCATCATAACGGGAATCATGGCTTCATCATCATCGTCTGCGAAGATAATCATTCCCACAAGTAAGTGCCTATAATTTCATGTTCATAATTATGTAAGGCTTGAATAAACATGATTAGGATTCTATGTTTTAACCCATGTTTACAGATATAATCAACAATGTTTTCACTAGGCGGTATAAATTCGAGTTACTTTACGTTTCGGCTCTGCCACAACTCGTGCTACCATTTTTTAACGTAAAAAAACACTATTTTCTTACGTGCTTATTTTTAAGTATGTTCCATTATAAATTTAAGTTGGTTTATATTTCGATGTAAATTTTCTTGGTTATGAGTCAGGTCAAATATAATACGTTTTCGTGTTTATTTTCATATGTGTTTTTGGTTGGTCTACGTTTTGACGTAAATTTTGTTCCAAAATGAGTTGGATCAAATATATATTTAAGGGTATCAGTTCTAGTAACTTTTAGTTTCGACACCACCGCAACGTGCGACGGGTCAAAATACTAGTTAGTTATAATTGTATTTTTATGGGTTATATATAGTTGTTTTTATCATAATTTTATAAATAATATTTATTATTATTTAAATATATATTTAATATGTTATGTAAAAATTATTTTCATAATAGGCTTGTCGTGAGTCGGCTCGAGTTCGACAAGTGAAACTTAGGCTCATTTACTAAACTAACTTATTTTTAAGATTGAATTCGATTTGTTCAAAATTTTTTATCCGATCTAAATAACGCACGGGTAACTTCACTTGTTTACACCCAAAATATTTGTTATCACCCATAATAACTATTGAAAAGGTATGAAAACGGTGGGACGATATCAAACATTTTCTCCATCATAGGCTTGTCACACTAAGAGTTTGAGAACTTCGGTTCCAAAATCAAACTTTATTTGTTTTTCCTTCCTAGGCTTGTCACACCAAGAGTTTTTACTTGTACAACATGGAAATCCAAATGTCAGTAGACCAATTTTAATAATTTGTTTAGTTTTATTTAACTTTTAATTCTTTTATAAGTTTTAATACACTGTGTTTATATACACCATTTTACATGTTTATGTTAAAAGAAATATAAACTGTGTTTAATGTGATATATAGTATATAGAATACAACTAAGTTTTTTTTTAGATTATCTAAAATAAAAATAAAAATAAAAATAAAAATAAAAATAAAAATAAAAATAAAACATAACGCAACGGCGTAATTGAATTAAACTTAAATATGATAAGTTAGAATTCAGAAATGAAAAAAAAGAAGTAAAAAGGTTAGATGGTGAAATCTAAATTCGTAAATGGAATTTTAAAGTGTCAATGGACCTATATAGAATCTTCTTTTAAGATAGATATCGACTTTTAATCGACGTGAAATCTTATCATTTAAAAAAATTACGGCGTCAAAACACACATATATGTATTTTTTGAGTTTAGAAAAATGTTAGTATCTAAACCGACATTTTAGGGGGTTGGAGGGTTCTTGGGTAGCGATGTCGGGTACCTACTACCTGATGTGGAATACTGTCGCTGACAATTTGGGTAGTGAAATCAGGATGTGAAAACGGGAGATGGTTAACGATCTGGGTTGTCTCTTTGGGGTATGACTTTTTTTTATAGGTTTTAGGTTACTTTTTGCTGATTTTAGGTGATGAAGATGGGGTTTTGAATCGGCATGCACTCATCTAGGTTAATCGGGTAGGTGATGTAGCATGGGTTTTTGCTTGTGTTATCTCGTTGCACTCCTTCCCCCTAGTTCGATATAATAAATATTAATAACTACTTTTCATTATATATCACATAACTAAATTAATGATTACAATTTTATTTTATTTAAATTCCAAAATTACTGTTTAAAAAAGGTAATCAAATAATTGTTTCTTTGCATCAATCTCAATCAAAGAAAAAAGTATACCGCTTTTGGTGAATATATATCATTTGATGTTTTGTTGTATGTAGACATTCAAAGGTGGGTGCAACCCAAATAAGCCTTCTAGTAACAAAAGTGAATAATTTCTTTTTTTTTAATTTAATAATTCAACAAAATTTATTTGGAACTTTTATGAGAAAAAACGCTGTGTATATTTAACAAATATTAGAGTTTGAAAATTACTATATATACAACACACATACAACAAGAATAACAAATATGAGAGTTTAAAATTAAATATATACAACACACATACAACAAGAATCCTAGCTATTAGCGATATACACACTGTTGGATAATGATTTTTCTTACATGGAGAACACATTGGGAAATCCTAGCTATTAGACGATATACACACTGTTGGATAATGATTTTTCTTACATGGAGAACACATTGGGAAAAAAAATAAACTTTGTTAAAATTGTTAACAATAAACTTCACCGATTTGATTGCATAAATTTGAATTTAGAAATGGTATCAAGTCCCCTAATTCAATTGTTTTGTGGTTAAATTTGCTCAACTTTATCAAGGGGAAGAGTGGTTATTGAGGCGATTATTTTTGTAGCTTGGTGGAGTATCTGGAGGTTTCGGAATGGATAAGTTTTTGGCATCCGGAAAAAGATAAAGAGAACTTATTCGATTTCATTAGGGTTTTGTCATATTTATGGTGTTCTAGTCATAATGTTAAATTATATGTTGGTTGGACTAAGTGAATTAAAAATCCTAGCATAAAATCGTTTTGTTTTAGTTCCTGGTTAGTCTTTGGCTAACCGGGTGTGCCTTTGAATAAAATGTGCCTTAAATTACATATGTATAAGCCCTCCAACGATGGATGGAATCATATCAGCCAAACATATTTGTGTTCTGTAATGAGAATTCCATCTTGTATGTCTAGTTCGCATACAAGAAAGTTTTTTTCAAAGAGAATATGTTCTTCTACAAGGAAAAGCAAACCAAATTCATCAAAATGTTTAAATCATTAAACAAGCTAAATGTTTTCTTATAGCCGTCACAATCACTAACCGAAATTTATAAACGAAAAAATGTACATAATATGTCAAGTATTTTTCTTATAAGATCTATGTTTTTAACCATACAACTCACCACAAATATTCTTTACTCTATTGTAAATCATAGCCTAGAGTCTTTTTAACTCAACAATATTTAGCAACTACATTGTCAGTGATGGGCTAAAGATTTTTTCTCCATCACATGAACAAGATCAACAAATCTCTCCTTAACAAGCCCATGTGTATCAACATATTCCTACCTAAAAATTGCATTTTTTTTTCCTATTATGAGACATCGCTGGACTCGGCAACTAATAATATAGCCACATTGCCACCATTTTCTTTAAAAATGTAATTTAGAACTTATTTCTCGAAACAATTAAAAATATCTTTTTAAATACTTGGAAATACGTATATCCTTTTAGCAATTGACAAAGTTCCTCATAATGCCCTAGGATTAAGTCCACTATTTCCAACAAATTTCCTTTCTAAATAGACATTTTGCTATCATCATGATCACATAATAATAATAATATAAACTAGGTTATTTGCCCATGTGTTGCGGCAGTACGTTATCTTGGACATCTGATGTTAGATATTTTAATGTAATCGGGATTAACTTGGTGGCAAAAGGGAATTATAACATACATCGAACAAGTTAGGAGGTGCGGGAGTGCACGCTTGTTTGAGTGGTTATAATTCCGAGTGTTCGGGCGCAGTTTTGAATGGGGGTTTCAAGGGGGCAATGCCCCTAGGAGCAGGGTCTAAGGGGCAGCAGCCCCTAGCTGGGGTCGAGCTAGAAAATAAAATGTCTTTATAAAAATATGACTTAAAAATAAAAAATTTACTGAATTTAGGTTTTAATTTTAGAAATAAAAAAAGGCATTTTGGAGGCAATTTTTTTTAAAATAAAAGGATAACTGCCTATGGCAGTTATTTATCCCTAACCCTAAAATTCTCAAATAGTTTTTCCTTGTGGTTCATTCACGAATTCAATAACACACATACTGTTTGTTTAATTTCTCGAATCAGAGTTGTATCCGATTGAATTATTTGGGAAAACCACCGAAATAATTTGATCTGAGAGTGACTACACGCCTCTCTGGGTATTCAAAATTCCCCAACAAAGATCAAATTATTTTCTATGAAGATAGCGAGCGGACCGATATGACAAGCCAGTTTGACAAACTGGAGAAGTTCGAATGACGAAATTTCCGTCGATGGCAGAAAAAGATGCACTTTCTTCTAACAACACTGAAAGTGGTGCACATGTTGACTACTCCAATCCCGGAGATACTGGAGGATAGCGATCTGGAACAAATCAGGAAGCGGTCAAAATGGTAAAACGACAATTACATCTGTCTTGGCCACATCCTAAATGGTATGTTTAATCCCCTGTTTGGTGTTTATCAAAACGTAGAAACTGCAAAGTTACTGTGGGACACTTTGGAAGCCAAATACATGGTAGAAGATTCTTCTAGTAAGAAGTTTCTTGTTAGTAATTTCAATAATTACAAAATGGTTGATTTTAGGCTTGTCATGGAAATATAATGAACCATTGCGAATCCTGGGGCAGTATGCCCAACATGACATGAAGATGGATGAATCCATCTCGGTTTCAAGCATCATTGACAAGTTACCTCCTTCTTGGAAAGATTTTAAACATAATCTGAAACATCAGAAAGGAGGGTTAAGTTTGGTTGAACCTGGAAGCCACTTCAGAATTGAAGAAGGCTTGAGTGCACAAGAAAAAGTGTTGGTCAATGATGAAAAGAAACAGGCTGGAACGTCTTCTGTGAATATGGTTGAGACGGGTGAATCATCCAAAGGAAACAGTAAGTTCAGAAGGAAACAGAAGTTTCAAGGGAACATCAATTTAGGTCCAAACAAGAAGCCGAATTACCCTTTCTGGAAGCGTGGTAAGGTTGGTCACTTTAAGAGAGACTGTAAATTGATGAAGAACAACAACAAGTTTGGTTCAAAGAACAAGAATGAGCCTGGTTCTAGCGGGTCCAAGGACCCGGGCAAGCAAGGTCAGAAGTTAGTACAAATTAATAATTCGGTTCATAATTATGTATCACTAATTTCTGAAGCATTTTATGTGCAAGATGGTGATATTGCTTGGTGGGTTGATTGGGTGCAACAAGCCATGTATGCAAGGAACTTCATTGGTTTAAAGACTTTCAACCAATTGAAGACGGATCTATCATCAAGATGGGGAATGTTGCAATTAAAACAATCAAAGGAATAGGAACCATGCAGCTTGTTTTTACTTCTGGAAAATCTTTACTTTTGAACAATGTTTTGTATGCGCCTAGAATTCGAAAGAATCTGTTAAGTAGCGTTGTGTTGAATAATTGTGGTTACAAACAACTGTTGGAAAGTGACAAGTATATCTTGTCAAGACATGGTACTTTTGTAGGTTTTGGTTATCTTTGTAATGACATGTTTATGTTGGATGTTGATGTTTCTTTTATGAATGAACCTGTTTGTGTTGCTTCAACTAGTATTGTTAATTGCATAGCTTCAACTAGTAATAGTAACAAGTTAACTGATTCGGAATTATGGCATGCTAGACTAGGACATGTACATTATAAAAGAATTAAAGAACTGTCTAAAATGAGCTTAATTCCTGCTATTAACATAAACAATGATAAATGCCATATTTGCAAGGTAAATAAGATAACTAAAAAGCCTTTTATGTGACATGTTCATAGTGAAAGTAAAATGTTAGATTTGATACATAGCTATGTGACTATCAGGCTACACTATAACAAAGTAATAAAAAGTATGTAGTAACATTTATAGATGATGCTACTAGATTTTGCTATGTTTATTTGTTGCATGCTAAGTATGAAGCTATTGAAAAGTTTAAAATCTATAAACAAGAAGTAGAGCTTCATCAGAGTGGGTTGATCAAAACTCTACATACGGACAGAGGTTGTGAGTATTTTGATCCAGTGTACTTCCAATCAACTGGAATAATATACCATACCACAGCTCCTTACACACCAGAACAAAATGGTGTGGCGGAAAGGAAGAATAGGACTGACTCTAAAGGAAATGGTTAATACCATGTTGTCCTATTCAGGCCTAAGTGAAGGATTTTGGGGTAAGGCTATGTTGACAGCATGTTATTTGCTAAATAGGTGATGCGTGTCAGTGTGTATATGTTTTTAATATATAATTAAGCCCTTTTTACACTTTTAGCCAAGTTTTAAATTTATAAAACACGATATTCACTAACACTAAACACACATATGGGCAAGTGCACCCATCGTGGACGTAGTATAGTGTTGGTAAGATACCGAGGTCGTCCAAGGACACAAGAGCTTTTAATACCGGTTTATCCTCAACGTCTAACCAAATCAAAAAGTTAGAAAAATGTTTTAAACTAAGAAAAATAAAAACTAACTAAATGCTGAAAATTAAAATAAAAATAAAAACAGATAGACAATATGAATCACTTGGATCCGACACGTGTATTAGTATAACCTTTGATTATTTTCGCACTTTTGCACTTGTTTAAGAGATTATCTTAGTTATTGTAGTAGGCCCCTCTTTTGAAGGCGACGTTACCCTCAACCCAGTAGTTTGAGTCAGCAAGGATACAATCCTAAAGGGTCGGATTATTGAAAGATAATGAATTAAGTTATTAATGCAAATTATGGTAGGCCCCGCTTTTGGCGGTGACGTTACCCTCGGCTAAGTAGTCTGAGTCAGCAGGGATACAGTCCTAAATAGCCGGGTTATAGTATTAATAGTAGTTAGCTTATGAGGGGGTCAAAGAGTTTGGAGCCCCGCCATCCAATACCTATGGGTATTGAAGGAGATCCTACTAAATTTGACCCAGGTCCCAAGCAGGACCTCTAAACGCTGAACAAGGGCAAGACCCTTACCAAACCGTTCCCTTAACCCCCGACCAGGTAGCCAACATACCTCCATATAGACCGTGGAGATATGAATGGTGAAAATCTTTTATTTTATATAGACAGTAAAATAATGCCAAGACACCACGGACAAACGATAAGGAAAGATCACCTTCAACATAAGTAACTAGTTATTAAAGTCATTAATACAAAACCAAATAAAAAGTGCAAAAGATTAAAAATAAAAAGTATTATACTAAACACTTGTCTTCACCAAGTGATGTAAGAGACTTAGGCAAACATGGCCTTGATTGTCAAGAACTCTTACCATCAATCTTGGATCCCGAGACGACTCACACACTCTACGATGGACAATGGATGATGGTGGTGGATGATGGTGTTATGGTGGTGGTGGGTGGTGGATGAAGTGTGAGAGAGTTGGTGTGCCAAGGGATGAGAGAGAATGAAACCAAGCTCCTCTATTTATAGGCTGGACAGAACGCTGGACACGGCCCCGTGTCCACTGGACACGGCCCCGTGCCCGTCTGACACTCTCTCTCTTCATTAATTGTAATTGCGAATTACAATTAATGCGCCTGCTGTACTTTCAACACGCCCCCGTGCCCGCTGGGCACGGCCCCGTGGTGAGCAATAGAAGCTTCTACTGGTTTGTCTTTTCTGCTGCTTCCTGGGCACGCCCCCGTGTTCGCTGGACACGGGGCGTGTTCAGACTCTGTTTTCTTCTCTTTGTCTTGGGAGGTGCCGTTGAGGGTTCGGGCAGTCCACTTTTGTTCCTTTTCTTGTATTTATGGTAGAATTAGTGGTCTTTTTGCTTCTTTTGTGATTTTGAGCTCATTTCATCCTGAAAATACAAAAGGAAGACAAAAACACTCTTTTCCAACATTAGTACTTAAAAAGGGTTAGTTTTATGCCTTAATTGATGTGTTTTATATGTTGCATTTTACACACATCAAATACCCCCACACTTGAACTTTTGCTTGTCCTCAAGCAAAACTCTTTTAATGTGGCTTACACTCCCAAATGGAATAGGCAGAAGAGAAGTTTTTTTTAGCTTGTCCTAGAGTGTCGGGAATCCAAGGTTTGTATAGGTTTTATTTTTATTTTATTTACAATCCTATTCGTCATGATTTATTTTGAACTTTTCATAAGATAAACTACTTATTTGGGCATAACATGCCTTATCAAAATTCCATTTATATACAAGTTCACATACCTCACGGGAGATCACTCAATCACTCGGCCGAAGGTGTATATTTAAGTGAATTGCTCGAGAGCGGCACGGACTTACGTTTTCCATAGGCTTGCCAAGCGATCAATCCTCCTCCTTTTTAACTTTTTACCTTTGTAAATATCAAGAGGACTTTTGGGGTGAAGGCTTGGGTTTAAAGGTGGGTGGTTGGTTAGTGGTTAGTAAAAAAAAAAAAGGCGAAAATCGTAACAAGTGTCGGTTTTCGTAAAATACCTTATTTTTTTTAGTGACATTTATTTTTGAAGTATTTCTCCAAACAAGCTTTTGTAGCTTTTGTTTGTTTTTGACTTCATTATTCATATATATATATATATTTTTTTTTTTCGTCACGTAAAGGGTATGTTTATGAAAAACCCAGCTTGTTACTAAAATAAAGGTGAAAAGATGAAAAAGGTTTTTGGTGGGTAAAAAAAATTGTTTTGGGGGTAATGAAATGAAAGGTTTAGGCTCAAAGGGGTTTTCTAGGGGGATTTTGGGTAGGTAAAAAAAATGAAAAATAATGGTTTTGAAAGAAAAATAGTTAGTCCTAATGCCTCCATCATTTACTTACTTGGGTTTAAGTTGGTAAGGACCGGGAATGTATCGTCGTGGCAAGTTCTAGATTTGTAAAGACCGAGCGGCTATTCACACAAGAAACGAAAAATGAGCATTTAATCTAAATATGTGTATTTTTATGCTCAATAAAGGCTCAAAACTCACTTTTGTGGGAATGGGTTTTTAATGTGACCAAGCATATATAATCGAATTTTAGCTAGACTTGTTATACCGTTTCATAATTTTCTTATGTTAGTTCTTTTTATCACGACGCTATCGGTTGTAAATTTGTAAAAAAATATAACCCTTTTATAACTTGTTATTCCCAACTTAAACTAAGACAAGTAAATGAAAAAGTTTTTGAAAAAATTTGGGGTGTTTAGCGGTTCCAATAGAGTTTTGTGTAAGGCTTGTTTTAGGATTTTGCAAAATTTCAAGGTTTTAGCATCCCCCCCACACTTAAATTACACATTGTCCTTAATGTGTCCAAAAATAAAGTTTTTGGTTGATTAGAATATGTAAAAGTGTGTTTAAAAACAAAGATTTGTGTTACTGGCGCTCTGGACACGGCCCCGTGTTGACCGGGCACGGCCCCGTGGTCAAGTGCCAGTAACAAAAATTATAGAATTGAAACAGAAGCCTGGACACGGGGGCGTGTCCGCTGAACACGGCCCGTGTCCAGTTACCTGAACTGGGTGATTTCCTGCAGGGGGCTCAGCACGGGGCCGTGTTGGTTGGGCACGGCCCGTGTGGAGCCTTCTGTTATGGAGATTTTTGTCGGTTTGTTCTGTTCTTCTGCATGGTTCCATTTTTCTCGTTCCCTTTTTCATCCATTACCACCATGAGTGTGATTTATTCTGCAAAAACTAAAAGATTAAACTAAACTAAGGATAGGTCCGCGGAATGCCTCCGTGGTGCGCCACGTTTATAAGGGTCCTTGGCTAGACCCGATTCCCGGTCACACGTCTTTTGATTGGAGTGCCTTGCCTCCCAAGTTACACCGTCGGAGAGCGGCATCCAAGCTTGAATCAATAACCTTCATGTAGTGGACCGGGTCGTCATCCTCTATTCTCTTCCCAACCCCAAACTTTACCTCATCGTCCCCATATCTCAAAGTTAGTGTCCCGTCATTCATGTCCACTACTGCTTGTGCGGTGGCAAGGAAAGGCCTCCCTAGAATAAGGGGGACCTCGGTGTCTTCCTCCATGTCGAGTATGACAAAGTCAACAGGATAAACGAATCTGCTTACCCTTACCAAGACATTCTCGATGACACCTTGCGGGAACTTGACCGATCGATCAGCGAGTTGTATGCTTATTTTTGTGGGGCTTGTGGTTCCCAAGCCAAGCCTTTTGAACATTGAAGAGGGCATGAGGTTAATGCTAGCCCCTAAGTCGGCCAAGGCATTGCGAACGGGAGATTCCCCTATTGAGCATGGAATCGTAAAACTTCCGGGATCGATCTTCTTTTGGGGTAGTTTATTGAGTACGAGGGCAGAGCATTCTTCGCCTAAATTAACTAATTGCAAATTTTCAATTTTCTTTTTATGTGTAAGGAAGTCCCTCATAAATTTAGAGTATTTGGGCATTTGGGTTAGGACTTCGATAAAAGGAATATTGACATGCAATTTTTTTAGCAAACTTTCGAATTTTGCGAATTGCTCATTGGTTTTCTGACGAATTAACCTACCGGGGTACGGAACTCGAGGGGCCTTGGTAGGCTCTGTTGATGGGGGAGTGTCCTTCTCCTGCAGATGTGTTGGCGTTGATTCTTCCGTTGCTGGAGGTACTTCTGCAGGCCCTACGGTGCGGTTTCGTAGTGTGATGAGGTGAACTTGCGCCTTTGGGTTGGTTTCGGTATTGCTAGGTAATGCGCCTTGTGGTCTTTCGGAAAAATTTTGAGCTAGTTGACTTATTTGTTTTTCTATGTTTTGAATGCTAGCTTGTTGATTCCTAAAATTTGATTCTAATTGTAGGAATCTTTCCGAATTTTTCTTATCAGTGTCGGAGACAAGGCGAGATATAGTATCTTCGAGCCTCTCTCTTCCACCTTGTTGAGTGAAATTTTGCGACTCATTTCTTGATTGCTGAAAGTTTGTTCGTTGCGGTTGTTGGTTACTACTATTGCCGGGCTCCCTCCAACCCAGGTTTGGGTGGTTTCGCCATCCTTGGTTGTAGGTCCCCGTTGGAGGACCCGACGGCCTAGGTCTATTATCAATGTAGTTTACCATTTCTTGTTGATCGTCCGTTTCTTTCATGCAACTCCAATTTTCATGTGACCCACCACACCCTTCACAAGCCATGACCGAGACTGTTTTGGTCATTTCTAATTTTTTTATTTTTGAAGAAAGGGCCTCGATTTGGGCTTGTAAAGAGGTGCTTTCGTCTACCTTATGGGCGCCCGGGGCGATAGTTTTATTTCCCCGGGGAGTGTGCCACTGAAAATTGGTTTGAGCAATTTCCTCAATCTGATTATATATTTCGTGTGGGCGACGATTACCTAAAAGTCCCCCGGAGCTAGAATCAAGTGTCTACCTAGTATGTGGCAACAACCCATTGTAGAAAGTGGATACTTGTTGCCATATTGCGAGGCCGTGATGGGGACACTTGCGTAATAGCTCCTTGAACCTTTCCCAAGTTTCATATAAGGATTCCCCGTCCTCTTGTGAGTATGTGTTAATTTCAGCCATTAATTTAGCAGTTTTAGAAGGAGGGAAATACTTATATAGAAATTTTTGGGCTAGTTCATCCCAGGTGTTTACCGATCCAGCTGGGAGGGTGTTGAGCCAAGCTTTCGCTCGGTCTTTTAGTGAGAATGGAAACATACGAAGGCGGATGGCGTCGTTTGATGCTCCATTGATCCGAAAGGTATCACATATTTCTAAGAAATTTTTTATATGTAGATGGGGATCCTCGTCCGCGAGCCCGTGAAAGGTCGCGGAGTTTTGGAGCATTTGTATCAAGTGCGGTCGAAGTTCGAAGTTGTTGGCTTCGACATTCGGGGCATTGATAGCGGCGCCGAGATTACCTACGGTGGGCCGTAAGTAATCCATGAGGGTACGTTGGTCCGCCATTGGGGGTGGATCACCCGAAACCTTCTCTTGGTTTTTGGCTTTTAACCTTTTTCTGAGAAAGCGTTCGGGTTCTTCTAATGGTTCCTTTATGTCTTTATTGGAACTGGAGCTCATACACTACGCGAGGTTGGCGTCGGGTTCCAAGTCCTGCAATAAAAACAGAAAAGAATGTTGGTCAGAAGGTTCACCACGGCCCCGTGTCGAGCGAACACCCCCGTGGTCGAAGTTACAGTGATTGTTTTTCAGATCCCAGTTACTGGAAGTTGTACACGACCCCGTGTTGCACCGACACGGCCCCGTGGTCAGCCTTCTGTAACTTGAAAAACAAAAACTGCCAGTAACGTTGCTGAGCACGACCCGTGTCCGACCAGGCACGGCCCCGTGCTGAGCTCTGCAGAAGCTGATAAATCTAAAAAAAAATCCTAAAAATTAAAAAAAATAAAAAGATGATTAGGCCGTTGATTCCTAACTTTCTTAAAATCCTTGTGTCCCCGGCAGCGGCGCCAAAAACTTGATGCGTGTCAGTGTGTATATGTTTTTAATATATAATTAAGCCCTTTTTACACTTTTAGCCAAGTTTTAAATTTATAAAACACGATATTCACTAACACTAAACACACATATGGGCAAGTGCACCCATCGTGGACGTAGTATAGTGTTGGTAAGATACCGAGGTCGTCCAAGGACACAAGAGCTTTTAATACCGGTTTATCCTCAACGTCTAACCAAATCAAAAAGTTAGAAAAATGTTTTAAACTAAGAAAAATAAAAACTAACTAAATGCTGAAAATTAAAATAAAAATAAAAACAGATAGACAAGATGAATCACTTGGATCCGACACGTGTATTAGTATAACCTTTGATTATTTTCGCACTTTTGCACTTGTTTAAGAGATTATCTTAGTTATTGTAGTAGGCCCCTCTTTTGAAGGCGACGTTACCCTCAACCCAGTAGTTTGAGTCAGCAAGGATACAATCCTAAAGGGTCGGATTATTGAAAGATAATGAATTAAGTTATTAATGCAAATTATGGTAGGCCCCGCTTTTGGCGGTGACGTTACCCTCGGCTAAGTAGTCTGAGTCAGCAGGGATACAGTCCTAAATAGCCGGGTTATAGTATTAATAGTAGTTAGCTTATGAGGGGGTCAAAGAGTTTGGAGCCCCGCCATCCAATACCTATGGGTATTGAAGGAGATCCTACTAAATTTGACCCAGGTCCCAAGCAGGACCTCTAAACGCTGAACAAGGGCAAGACCCTTACCAAACCGTTCCCTTAACCCACGACCAGGTAGCCAACATACCTCCATATAGACCGTGGAGATATGAATGGTGAAAATCTTTTATTTTATATAGACAGTAAAATAATGCCAAGACACCACGGACAAACGATAAGGAAAGATCACCTTCAACATAAGTAACTAGTTATTAAAGTCATTAATACAAAACCAAATAAAAAGTGCAAAAGATTAAAAATAAAAAGTATTATACTAAACACTTGTCTTCACCAAGTGATGTAAGAGACTTAGGCAAACATGGCCTTGATTGTCAAGAACTCTTACGATCAATCTTGGATCCCGAGACGACTCACACACTCTACGATGGACAATGGATGATGGTGGTGGATGATGGTGTTATGGTGGTGGTGGGTGGTGGATGAAGTGTGAGAGAGGTGGTGTGCCAAGGGATGAGAGAGAATGAAACCAAGCTCCTCTATTTATAGGCTGGACAGAACGCTGGACACGGCCCCGTGTCCACTGGACACGGCCCCGTGCCCGTCTGACACTCTCTCTCTTCATTAATTGTAATTGCGAATTACAATTAATGCGCCTGCTGTACTTTCAACATGCCCCCGTGCCCGCTGGGCACGGCCCCGTGGTGAGCAATAGAAGCTTCTACTGGTTTGTCTTTTCTGCTGCTTCCTGGGCACGCCCCCGTGTTCGCTGGACACGGGGCGTGTTCAGACTCTGTTTTCTTCTCTTTGTCTTGGGAGGTGCCGTTGAGGGTTCGGGCAGTCCACTTTTGTTCCTTTTCTTGTATTTATGGTAGAATTAGTGGTCTTTTTGCTTCTTTTGTGATTTTGAGCTCATTTCATCCTGAAAATACAAAAGGAAGACAAAAACACTCTTTTTCCAACATTAGTACTTAAAAAGGGTTAGTTTTATGCCTTAATTGATGTGTTTTATATGTTGCATTTTACACACATCAATAGGGTTCCATATAAAAGGAACAAGACCACCCTTTTTGAGCTTTGGTATAAAAAACCACCTAAGCTACATAAACTGAGAGTTTGGGGTTGTAGAGTTGTGGTAAGGCTCACTAATCCTAAGATAAGGAACATATGATAAAAAGGTATAGATTGCATTTTCATTGGGTATGCTGAGCATTCATTTGCTCACAGGTTCTATGTTATAAATCCAAATGACTACGTGTCTGTGCAAAAGGTAACTGACGCAAGAACTGCATATTATGATAAGG
This sequence comes from Helianthus annuus, assembly GCF_002127325.2. NCBI lineage: Eukaryota > Viridiplantae > Streptophyta > Magnoliopsida > Asterales > Asteraceae > Helianthus > Helianthus annuus. Next base: position 143,451,292 of record NC_035434.2, read on the forward strand.
TCAATACCTAGGTCTAAGGACATGGTTCCAAGCTCTAGTAACTCTCAAATGGCTGATTAAGTGATTGATACTCCTCCGGAACCTAGGAGGAGTGGTAGAGCAAGAAAAGCTAAACAATTTGGTGATGATTTTCAACTATATTTGGTTGAAGGATCTAGAGATGAAATTCAAACTCAATATCAGTATTGTTTTAATATTGAGGAAGATCCTAGAACCTATAGTGAAGCCATGGCATCTCGGATGTAGCCTTTTGGAAAAAAGCTATAAATGATGAACTGGACTCTATTAGATAGAATAACACTTGGAAATTGTCTGATCTACCCCCTGGGTGCAAACCACTTGGTTGTAAATGGATATTTAAGAGGAAGAAGATGAAAGTAGATGGTTCAATTAATAAGTTTAAAGCCCGATTGGTTATCCAAGGCTTTTGATAGAAAGAAGGAATAGACTACTACGTTACATATGCTCCTGTAGCAAGAATGTCACACCCCAACCGATGGCGGAAACATCGGAGTGAGACAATCACAAGATTGTTCATTGCATCATAACACTAATCGTGACCATATAATTAATCAAAATTTCATAAATGCTAAATTTCATACATTGTTCAATCAAAACAAATACATCAAAATTGTAGCAATAAAAACATGAATCAAAATATAGTTTATTTGTTTAAGCATGTATCTAAGTCCACACTAAACTTGTTCCTTCGATCATCAACTATCAACCTGTAACATGTATTAGAATAAAGATCAATAAATATGTTGGCGAGTATACAAGTTTGAATACATAGCATAATATGAAAAATGTTTTAAGTGTACTCACATCCAACATGACAAATGTATACAAGTTACTAACATGCTGTACGGGTATAAGCTGTATGTCAAACCAGAGTTTAACGCAATCATGTTTACCCAGCATCGCCAGAACAAAAAGGGTGTAATGTGTTTTACTTAACCATACCACAAGTATACGGGCGGGGCGTTAATCCTATAGCGCTATAATTGTTAAGGTAGGCTTGCAAAGTTAATGAGCATATAGACACAATGTAAACATAGCATATGAGTTTAACAAGTATAATAAGTTTCGAGTTTAATGGTGGATAGAGTGTGATTGATAAACATGTTTAATTGTGACTGTGTGTTTTTGTATATATGTACATGTTGCACCCAAAGCGTTAAAAAGTGAAAAAGGGATCGAGTATACTCACTATTTGCAAGTGGTTTCCACAAACGTGAGATGATCGTCCTGAGAGGTTGAAGCACCAAATTATCCTACCAAGGATGAACAAGGTGTGTAAGTACAAAGATTTAGAAGTTGGAATGTAAATGATTTTTGAATAACATGTAAATAATAATAATAATAATAATAATAATTATTATAATATATGAAAATACATAATAATATTATTTTGGCTAAACACTCACTTTGGACACTATTAATTTATGTGTATTTTGTGGGTACTATTTCAGAATATTAATTTATGAGATTTGAATAAGAAGTAAATAAGAATAATAATATATGAAAATACATAAAAATATTATTTTGACTAAACACTCACTTTGGACACTATTAATTTATGTGTATTTTGTGGGTACTATTTCACCCACTAGAAGTCCAAGTGTGAGGAATTTAGTCTAAGATAAATATTTACCTTTGCACACAACTTTCCACCATAAATTGGTTGGTGTCATGGCTAGGTTTAATATTATATATCTTTAGTACTGATGTGTGTAAAATGCAACATATAAATTACATCAAATAAGGCATAAAACTAACCCCTTTTAAGTACTAATGTTGGGAAAAAAGTGTTTTTGTCTTCCTTTTGTATTTTCAGGATGAAATGAGCTCAAATTCACAAAAGAAGCAAAAAGACAGCTAATTCTAACATAAATACAAGAAAAGGAACAAAAGTGGATTGCCCGAACCCTCAACGGCATCCTCCCAAGCAAAGAAAGGGAAAACAGAAGACTAAACATGCCCCGTGCTCAGCCAGCACGGGGCCGTGCCCAAGAAGCAGCAGAAAAGACAAACCTATAGAAGCTTCTACTGCCCACCACGGGGCCGTGTCCAGTGAGCACGGGGGCGTGGCGAAAGTACAGCAGGCGCATTAATTGTAATTGCGAATTACAATTAATGAAGAGAGAGAGTGTCAGACGGGCACGGGGGCGTGTCCAGCGGACACGGGGCCTTGCCCAGCCTTCTGCTCAGCCTATAAATAGGAGTGCTTGGTTTCATTTCAACTCATTCCTTGGCACACCACCTCTCTCACACTTCATCCACCACCCACCACCACCATAACACCATCATCCACCACCATCATCCATTGTCCATCGTAGAGTGTGTGAGTCGTCTCGGGATCCAAGATTGATCGTAAGAGTTCTTGACAATCAAGGCCATGTTTGCCTAAGTCTCTTACATCACTTGGTGAAGACAAGTGTTTAGTATAATACTTTTTATTTTTAATCTTTTGCACTTTTTATTTGGTTTTGTATTAATGACTTTAATAACTAGTTACTTATGTTGAAGGTGATCTTTCCTTATCGTTTGTCCGTGGTGTCTTGGCATTATTTTACTGTCTATATAAAATAAAAGATTTTCACCATTCATATCTCCACGGTCTATATGGAGGTATGTTGGCTACCTGGTCGGGGGTTAAGGGAACGGTTTGGTAAGGGTCTTGCCCTTGTTCAGCGTTTAGAGGTCCTGCAAGGGACCTGGGTCAAATTTAGTAGGATCTCCTTCAATGCCCATAGGTATTGGATGGCGGGGATCCAAACTCTTTAACCCCCTCATAAGTTAACTACTATTAATACTATAACCCGGCTATTTAGGACTGTATCCCTGCTGACTCAGACTACTTAGTCGAGGGTAACGTCACCGCCAAAAGCGGGGCCTACCACAATTTGCATTAATAACTTAATTCATTATCTTCCAATAATCCAATCCTTTAGGATTGTATCCTTGCTGACTCAAACTACTGGGTTGAGGGTAACGTCGCCTTCAAAAGAGGGGCCTACTACAATAACTAAGATAATCTCTTAAACAAGTGCAAAAGTGCGAAAATAATCAAAGATTATACTAATACACGAGTCGGATCCAAGTGATTCATCTTGTCTATCTGTTTTTATTTTATTTTTATTTTTCAGCATTTAGTTAGTTTTTATTTTCTTAGTTTAAAGATCTTTTCTAACTTTTTGATTTGATTAGACGTTGAGGATAAACCGGTACTAAAAGCTCTTGTGTCCTTGGACGACCTCGGTATCTTACCAACACTATACTACGTCCACGATGGGTGTAGTTGCCCATATGTGTGTTTAGTGTTAGTAAATATTGTGTTTTATAAATTTAAAACTTGGCTAAAGGTGTAAAAAGGCCTTAAATATACATTAAAAATATATACACACTGACACGCATCAAGTACATAATAATAAATAATGGATTGACAATGATAATTAAATTGCAAAACTAAATAAGTAAATAACAAAAGTTAAAGGAGTTAGTACTTTTATTTATTTTTAGTATGTAATTATAATTAATGAGTTGGTAATAATTATCTAATTGTAAGACTAAATTAGTAAATGACAAAACTAAAAGAGTTAGTAGTTTTATATATTTTTAGTATGTACTAATAATTAATGAATTGGTAACAATGATATAATTGTAAAACTAAATAAGTAAATGACAAAATTAAAAATATAAGTAGTATGATTAGAAGAGTTAGTAGTTAGTAGCATGATTAAAGAGTTAGTATGGGTTAGTAATTGTTAGTAGCATGATTAAAGAGTTCGTATGGGTTAGTAATGTTAGACATGGTAATAATATGTTAGCTAATAATATTATCTAGGTTAGGCATGAATAATAATAGTAATTAGCAATGGGTTAGTAATGTAATGACCATGTTATAGAGGTATGATAAATGTCATCCATTGTACCCTTTTGTTACACCAAGAATCATCAACTTAGGTGATGATCTTGGTTGGTCATGTATAAAATATAAATGACATACAATAATGAAAGGTTGAAGTTTATAAAATAAAACCCAAGATTGGTCCTTATTTTGGTGATGCACCATCTTTGTTTACCATGATAAATATTTAGTGACATTCCATAAGGATTTCTCCAATATGGGAAGTATGAAAACACAAAGAAAAACAAGAAGAAGAGAAGAAAGTGAAAGGAGATGGAACTCACTTTCAAGAGGAAGGAAGAGTTCTTTGAGAAATAGCAAAGAAAAGTGGTGGAACGGGTGCGGTATTTATAGGTGAGAGATTAGGGTTTAAGGTGGTGAAAGAAATATGGAAAGTTGAAAATTGGCCCATTTATATATTTTTTTATTTTTTGGCCTAATGTCATGGGCTTGTTTGTTTTATGCATTTCTTTTTTTTGTTATTTGTATAAATTTTAGTTTCTAACATGATTTATAAACATAGTATGAGACAATAGTTGACTGATTGGGTCTCGAATATCTAATTTACACAACATAAATCAGTTTTTGAATGATTTAAACGTGTCTTGATGATTATATGAATAACACCTATGTTTGATTGAACAAATTATTGTATTGTGTTTTACAAGAATGGAAGAACACATTGTGTTTTACAATAATCAACGCAAATAACTTTCTGAGTTCTGAAATAATTTTTGGTGATTTATGGTGGAAATGCAATGCACAGGGATATTGGGTTTGTTATTATTTTAACTAGGGGGAATACCCGTGCGATGCACGACATGCATAATAGTTATTGTTTTTTCATGGAACGACGACTGATATAGATAGTGCGTGACACGGTACGAAAGTGCGAATATAGTATAGATTTTTAAAACAAAAACCGGTTTTTTTTTTAAAGTTAGCCGTTTGACCATGGTTATTTTGACCAAAGTCCACTCCTCATTCGGCGCTTTGTGGTAGCACCACCAGTCAAAAAAGGCCCAAAACGCCCGAGGGTACAGTGTTCCCCCGCGTTTTTAAGACGCTTTGAGAGAGGTTTGCGCCCCACCACATGTGGTCTCACAAAACTTCAAATCTATGGACGTGTGGTTTCTCAAACCTCTTCAAAAGACGTCACAGTTTTCAAATTTTTTATCTTTATTTTTTCTTTTTCATTGTTTTAGATGGTGTAAAATAGATGTTAAATATATATATATATATATACATATTATACTACATACACATATACATATAAATTCAGTTTGACATCTAAAAGTCAAATTGCAGGTTTTGTTCCCTTTTATAGATCAGAAAGCAGTTTATAAACCAACAAAATTAAAAATTCCTAACAGTTCTTCAAGTGTTTAATTATATCTAGTGGTGATGCCCGCGCGTTGCCGCGGGTTTGTTACGTCAGGAGAATCTGGCCGGTATTGTTCGGTTCATATGGTACCGCGACTTAGTATAGCAACCAAAAGAGAAAACTCAAATACGTTACCATTAACAACTAAAAGAGAAAACACAAAAAAGTTATATGACCGAAACGATATCAACATGTGAAAGAGAACACAAAAAAGCTACATGACCGAAACGATACCGACACGTGTTCGGTTCACTTCGACCAAAATAATAAAAACGGCTTGTTTCGGGTCAACTCTCAGACTAAAACCGAACCGCCTATGTTATCATTACTATTATTACTAAATATAGAGAGTAAATTGTTATATTTCATGTTCAAATAAATTTGACAATTATGATGTTTGATTATCTGTTCAAGCAGAAGGAGCAAATCCAAATACCATCTCTAGCAACATATTCTTTTAAAAATGATCCACAACACCAGTTCAAGACACATAATAATTGATATATTATTAATAATACAATGATCCTCAGTATGCCTTTTTGATATTATTAATAACACAAGTGCTAGAACATATTATTGTTTGTGGAGTCAACTATCAATCTCTTGGCTAATCTAGACCCTTATAAGGATTTTGATAAATCCTTGAGCCCCTGTTCTCCATCCTTCATAAATCCAACATAGCTTGTGTCAAATTGTTTTTTCCACATTAACCTCCTGAAATTAATGATCCCAACAATCAAAAGTCAAACAAAATTTTAAGGAAATTGAGCCCAGAAAAGTGAAAGAAGGTTACCTATCGGTGTTCAATGTTCTGAAAAGCACACGCTTTACCCCCTTGGGAATGTTCAAGGACTTCATAACTTCGGCTTCGGCTGAAATAAGTTAAATAGTAATTAGAATTTAACTCACATGGAAGCTAGAAAACACATATCATGTAAACAGAAGTCATGCATGCTAGCAATAAAGAGCCATTTATTCAAAAAATATACCGAAAGAATCATGGAGCACTTAAAACAGAAGTTGAATATGTACCTGTTATGTTATTATCTCTTGGAACATCAACTAATAATGCTGGGTCTGCAGAAAAAAGGACACGAACGAAATTTGAAGGAAATAACTTAACGTATGCAATGACTATACGTCTAATGTGCAGAAATTTATTTAGAATGGGAAACACGAACATCTGTACACACATACATCCACACAATCTATTTAATGTTGATGAACACATATACTTATTTAACGATAAAGAACATGGTTTGAAGTGACGACCTTATTTGTTTCGCCATACGCAAAATATGTTTCTCAGATTCAATCACACTGGAACCTGCCAACACAGAACGTTTATGCTTACTGTTACACGTTTGGTTTCACCGTAGAGGAGAAAAAGTTGTATATTGAAACTATACAATAGCTAATATGAAACTTGATAGTCCGCGTCACATACACAATGGCAAAACTCAAAAGTGTGAATAATGCATAGGGAGCGATATAGATACATCCGACGGCCGGCTCAACGCCATCACTAATCTCGCTTCTTCACTTTCTCTGCCTTTGTCTGAACTATCTCTCTCTCTAAGCTCAGCTCCCATCTGGCTAAGATCCAGCTCCAACTTTTTCTTTCTCCTCTTCGATCTCCCTCTTTTCTTCTTTCAAACTCTTACACCTGTTTTGATAGTCTCCTGAGCACACACACGCATCAGCTTAAAATGTATGATCGATCACTTTAATTACTTCAATTTAAACGTATTTTGCTGCTTAATTTCATGTTTTTGTAGAGGTTGAAAGGAAGATCTGTACTTGTGTTGTTTTGAACAGTTGTTAGCTTACTTTTGACTGATTTCTCATGCAGTTTGGGGTACCAAACAACTCAAAAGTGGCTACCTTGATGCTGCACTTATTACTGAAATGCAAATCCAGTTTAACAGAACCTGAAGGTGACATCCTTGTTTTTTTTAACAAGTCAAGAATAAATTTATCATGCTTGCTAGTGTCTCTATGAGAGAGTGAAAGGATTAGGTAAAAGCGTACCCGAACTTATAATTTTACCAGTTTATAGTGCACTCCTTAGTGAAATGCAATCCAGGATTTTCAAGCCTACGCCTCCTGGTAAAAGAAAAGTGGTTGTTGCAACTAACATTGCTGAAGCATCATAACTTCTGGTTCTTGTTCTCTACTAACAAATGCACTTTTAATCTTCTTTTTTAAGCCGTTGATGTCACACGTAACCTGATATATGCAAGTAAACCCATACAAAACCGATATAAATTTCAACAAAACTAAATAAACCATAAAATTTAATAACACTTGCCTCGTGGGGACACGTGGCTTGGTTCTTCCCCTATCATTGTTCTCTCTTCGTCCGCCTTTTGTTCTCTCTCACCCGTCTCTTTTTACACGTCTAAACGGATTTTAAAAGGCAAGTTGATAAACACCAACTCCTGGTACAAATAAAAAAAATAAGAAAAAATAAGCAATCACAAATACCATAATTACATATGCAATCTGAATCATGTGATGGTGACTCAAACGATGGATTGCCAACGATTAATCATCAATCTATCCTAAGGAACAATGCGAAGAAACATAATATACAGGTCTTTTCAATGCCATGTTTCCAAAATCAAATCAAATCAAACTACAAATTCGTTGTTCCCAAAGTGATAACAATAATCCACAAATCACTCCATCTATGTTAGCTCAAATTCATCTTCTATTAGTTAAAAATCAAATAGACGTGAATTGGGAAATATTACCTCAAGTTGTAATTCAATTTCATTTCTGATCGGCAAGGACTTGTTCATATAGCTCTTAGGCAGTAGATATATCAAATCATTTCTAAACATCAAATCTATTGTGATAATTGATTGTTACTTACCTGGAATCACTGAATGGCCAGCACAACCACCACCTTCGCAGACACCGGTTTTTCGATCTTTATCGATTCAGTGAAGATGAAATATATCGCGATAGTATCTAAAGAATCTGAAGATGAGTGGGTGGGTTTTTAGGAGCAAAGAAAGGGATGGGAAGAGGCAAACAATTCAAGGTTTTGTTATTGAAGATGGATGGCTGTTGATGGGAAATGGAACAGGTGAAACCGATTGCATATTGAATTTTGGTATAATTGATTGCATATGGATGGTTAATTGAATTTAGGTTCAATTGCAGGTGAAACAATCGGATGCAACATTTAATAGGATAGGGTTTTGCTTTATAGACTGGTGCATTTAAAACAACCATAAATTTTGGTTTTAAAATAGAACATATAACTAAACTTTAGAATATATATAGATATAAGTTAAGATTTAAATATTAAAAAACAATATAAAGCTTGCATCATCCGGTATTGTAAAGCAGCTTTAAGAAGGTATCTTTTGTTTCAAAAGATGTTTAAGTTTCATTTGTGTGTATTTTTCATGGATTGTTTTTGTGTGATCATGTCTTTTAGGTTAGTTTAGAGAATTGCGTTATATAACAAATGTACAGATTGTGTTTAGTTTACTGTGTTTTTTATTTTGTTTTATAACACATAATAATTCATTGTGTTTTAATCTATTACGTTTTATAACACAATGAAAAAACATATTTTTATGTGTTTTTAGTCATTGTGTTTTAGAAAAAAAAACTTTTTTTTTTGTTTTTAGTCCATTGTGCTTTAGAAATAAACACATCTTTGTGTTTTTAGTCTATTGTATTTTAGAAAAGAAAACATTTTTGTGTCTTTAGTCCATTACGTTTTAGAAAAAAATACACATTTTTTGTGTTTTTAGTCCATTGCGTTTTAGATAAAAACACATTTTTTTGTGCTTTTGTCCATTACGTTTCATGTATCTGGCTTTTTGAAAAAAAAAATCAAAAGTATAGCAATAATATACTTGTTTTAAAGATAAAAAATGTTCGTCTTTATAGTGCAATTTTTATATAAAGAAAGAATGTCATATGAAAAAGTTATTAACGTTATAAATATAAGGGGAATTGTAAGAGAGAGAAACTATTGTCTTGGATAGAGTAGAACACCCTTAAATAATCTCACGCGCCTCCATCTTTTTTTCAATTCAACTCATTTAATCAAAGCCCTTAATTATTCAATGGATGGTCATATTGAATATAAAAAGACGTTTGATTTTATTACCATGTGACTTGCATGTGCATGTTTCTAGGTATGTGTTTTAATCATGGACAAAATTACCTTTTCCACTAGATTTTAATCATGTGTTTTTAGTACGTGTCGGTATAGATCCAAGTCGGTTAACATTTTGACATAAATGATCTACATTTTGTCATCAATTTTTTTTTTCGAAAACGAGTCAGGTCAAATATAATACATTTCGGTATAGATTTAAGTTGGTTTACGTTTTGACGTAAATTTTTCTCGGCAACGAGTTAGATCAAATATAAGACGTCTTCGTGCTTATTTTATGTATGGTTTTAGTTGGTATACGTTTTGACATAAGTTTTGTTCGGAAACGAGTTAGGTCAGATATCTGACAGTACAAATTCAAGTTACTTTAAATTTTGATGCTGCCGCAACACGTGACGGGTTAAAATTCTAGTTTTTTAACAAATAATATTGGTTGTTTGTTTATTTCTTACATTTAGTTAATTCTAAAATAAATATTAATTCATGTTTGTTGTAAAATTAAAGTAGATTATAGACCATTTGTATTACACGGTTTTGTATAATAAAAACGATATAATGATATAGTTTGTAAAAAAAAAAACTTCATATAACTGACATATTAGCATATTATTGTAACCATGTGACAGTTCACATTACTAACTTGAAGTTATCATAAAAACTGGTCTATGTTAATTAGCAACACTGAGATATCATAATAGCCCGTGTATTATACTCGTTGAATTCTGAAAAATGTGTCTGATTTGAATTAGAATAATGGGTTAATGACTAAGGTATCAACCATTTATATAAGAATTTGAATTAAGTTATAATCAATAATTTTTTTTTGTTTAGTACAGTGGAACTTATGTCCATCATCGATCAAATATTGTATTTCTAGTAGCAAATCGTTATCATTTTGTGCTATTATATGATTTATTTTATTTATTTGTTACTATGGTGATTTTAATATTTTTTTTAATGCTATTTCAAAGGTTTTCAAATTTAAACAAGTTTATATTGTATTATAATATCTAAGTTATATATATAAATATAAATATTATGTAATTAAAAGGTATATGAGAAACATTGGATGCACCTATTGTACGTATACATTTATATTTATTACATTAATTATAATATATTGAATATTACAATATTATTATAATAGTGAGATATTAAAATTAGAAGAAGATATATATATATATATATATATATATATATATATATATATATAATATTAAATATTAGGAGGAGTGATTTGACTTAGAATCATTTATTAAGGATATGATAAATAATATTCATGTACTAATTATTGAAAAATATAAATAAAATTATGAAGTTAAAGGAAAAGATATCATGTGGCATTATTTGGAATCATTTATTAGAATTAGATATTGAATGTGCTAAAACATTACAAGTCCATTTAAAAGGTTTTTTTGACGAACGGATATTATTAAAATAAAAGTCATAGCAAGAAGCTAGACAAAGAAAATAATTACATATACTGAAACGATCTTATGACCCACTCGGTCCACGAAATTTTGCATTTATGATTAAGAATGCTATACTATAAAAATGAGAAATGCATGATATCGTCAAAGATAATCTTTTCGAGGGGTCAATTCTTCAAAAAAATCATGTCCTTTCTGAATCTCCATATGGTCCACCACACCAAGAACAAAACGGACCTAATAACAAGTTTCTTTTGATCATGCACTCTAAAACCTTCGAGCCATTCCATCAATGAAACCAAAACGCATCAACCGGAAGGGGCATACCTAGCCAAACCCCAACTCAGTCCCAAATATGACTAGCTGCCAAACATCCACCAAACAGATGAGAGTTTAATTCATTTTCAATATTACAACAATGAAAGAATGTCAAAACCTTTGTCTTTCAAATTATCTCTTGTAGGAAGCTTATTTTTTGGTACCCCCCATGCCCAAATATTATCCTTCCTCGGAAGACAATAATACGAAATAGGACCCGTATGAAATAAATAACGGTCAGTTAAATATCAAACCCCATTAATTGTAATATCTTTCGTCTCTCCACAAAACAAAATCCAATTATCGCTACCAAAAGACCAAGGAATCCCATAAATAATAGACATAAGATTCTGAACCAATATTCCACCTCTGATCGAACGATGCTAACTCCAGTTCATCCCGCCAATACGTTGATCAACCGTAAAATCCTTGTGAGTTTCCAAAGCATAAAGACAATGGAACCTATATTTCAATAAAGTGTCTTCAATCCAACATTCACTTCGGTATCTCTAACGTTACTTACAACCTTTTTAACGCCAATTAAGGAATAATACCTGTTTCGTCTAACTTAACCAAGGAATTACATATGTTAGACCAAACCAAAGTTCATGTACCTCTCGGATTAAGATGATTTGGAGAAGAAGACTGACCCATGTATCCAAGATATAACTATGCCCTCTGAAACAAACCTCCACCTCCATTTTTGAAGCAAAGCTTAATTGAAAGCCTTTTAAGAACCTATCACAAGACCACCTTTCCTTTTAGGTGCCATAATACAATTTCAAGAAACCCAATGAGTTTTTCTTCCATCTCCATTAAAACCCAGAAAAAAACAAGATCTATTTTTTCCAACTTGTTTAGAACTCTTTTCGGGTCAACATACAATGAAAAATAATAAACTCCCAACACACCAAGAACAAACGAAGATAACAACGAACGAGCGCCAATAGATAAAAGACCCATCAACAATGACGAAATTCGTTTTTTATTTTTGTTTCAATAAGAAGTTGTTACTCTCCAACATGTTTCATCTTAGATCCAACAAATAAACCCTAATATAAAAAAGGTAATTTAACAAGAAGGCAACCCTTTATCTAAGCCAACATACATACTTCCACAATACATACTTCCACATACTGGACACCAACCCCATATAAATTTGATTTTGTGAGATTAATTTTTAGACCCGAAACACAATAGAAACAGTTAAGGATTCTTACAATATTGTTGATATTGGAAACCGACATTCACCAAAACACATAGCATCGTCCGCATAAAACACATGAGAAAGAGATTTTTCTATCATTAATATGAGCACCCTTGAAAACACCCACCTCAATAGAATCTTCCAAAGCAACATGAAGACCTTCTATAGCTAAAATGCAAAGGAAAGGAGATAAAGGATCTCCTTGTCGGATTCCCCTTTGCATATCAAATTCTATTATTGGATTACAATCAACTAGAACAGACATCTTGGATAAGCTCAGACACTTATGTATACAGGAAATCCACTTTTTCCAAATCCCACAAACTTCATAATCTTAAACAAATATTTTCAAAATAATGAATCATAAGTCTTTCATAATCAATCTTAAAAATCATGAGTTTGTTTTTCTTCTTTTTTATAACACTCGATAATCTCATTCATTATTAAAGGACCGTCTAAAACTTAACTACTTGTTAAAAGAAACAAATATAATTAAGAATATTTAAGCAAAATCATTGTAACTTTATATAAGGTATCCAAGAGTTAAACTATTTATAAATAAAAACACATTAACTAAGAATCTAGTGTGTGAAAACATTGTAAGTTCATATCAAACGTTACGTATGAATATATATTTCAATGATTTGATGAAATAAACAAAATAATTAACACCTGCTTGTGCTACAATATTAAAATTTTATATAAAACGTCTCCTAAGAGTAGATAGTTGAACCATTCGTAAATAGAATCACATTATATATATCTGATAGGGAAGTGTCGGTGCATTTGTCACCACCACACACTAACTTTGAATTTTATTTATTATTAGCTTATAGTTTTGTAATTTACGTTTTTGGCCCATAGAATTTTCTTTTTTTACCTCCTGATGTATTGCAAAACACATCTGTTTTCCCTTTACAGTTTTAGTATGTTTTTATCATTTAGCTAGTATTTTTATTAGTTTTTAGCTTGTATTTATTTATGTTTTTACAAGTGCCTGTGCATAGAAGGAGCAGAAATAGAGGCTAAATCGTGGAAGAAACACACGCGCGGGAAAAGGAATGGAAAAGAAAATGAAAAATTAGAAAAGTGTTGTCTTCGCGCCACGTGAAGATTGGAAGAAGGCTCTTGATGACGCGCCAAGCGCCCGGCCCAGAAAAATGAAGGCCCATAAACCAAATCCACTTATCACTACCATAAGACCAAGGAATCCCATAAATAATAGACATATGATATTGAGACTAAACCTCTTCAGCCTCACCTGATAGAACGACACCAACTCCAGTTCATCCCGCTAATACGCTGATCAATCGTACAATCCTTGTAAGTTTCCAAAGCATAAAGACAATGAAACCTATATTTCAATAAAGTGTCTTCAATCCAATATTCACACCAAACTTTGGTATCTCAACCGTTACCTACAACCTTTTTAACGCCAATAAAGGCGTAATACACGTTTCATCTAACTTAACAAAGAAATTACATATGTTAGACCAAACTGAAGTTCATGTACCTCTCGGATTAAGATGATTTAGAGAAGAATGCTGACCATGTATCCAAGCTATAACTCAAGAACATAAACTACCACCCTCTGAAACAAACCTCGACCTCCATTTCTGAAGAAGAGGTTTATTAAAAGCCTCAAAAGAACCTATCACAAGATAACCTTTCATTTTAGCTGCCATAATACAAGTCTAAGAAACCCAATGAGTTTTTGATTTAGCTACCATAATACAATTCCATGAAACCCAATGAGTTTTTATTTCATCTGCATAAAAACCCAGCAAAAAAGGAGATCTAATTTTTTACAACTTGTTTAGAACTCCCTTCGGAACAACATACAACAAAAAATAATAAACTCCCAATGCCCCAAGAACCGAATAAGATAATAAAGAACAAGCACCAATAGATAAAAGACCCATCCAGCATGACGAAATCCGTTTTTTAAATTTTTCTACAAGAAGTTGATATTCTCCAACATGTTTCATCTTAGAGCCAACAAATAAACCCTAATATAAAAAAGGTAATTTAGCAAGAAGGCAACTCGTAATCTAAGCCAACTTACAGACTTCCTCATACTGCACACCAACCCCATATATTTAACTATGTGAGATTCATTATTAAACCTGTAACACAATAAAAACAACTGAGGATTCTTACAATATTGCTGATATTGGTTACCAACATTCACCAAAACACATAGCATCGTCCGCATAAAACAAGTAGAAAGAAATTCTCCACCATTACCAATTTGATTACCTTTGAAAACACCTATCTCTATATAATCTTCCAAAGTAACATGAAGACCTTCAATAGCTAGAATGAAAAAGAAAGGAGACAAAGGATCTCCTTGATGGAGTCCCCTCTGCATATCAAATTATATTATTGGACTACCATTAACTTGAACGGACATTCTGAATGAACTCAGACACTCATGTATCCAAGGAATCAACTTTTTTTCAAATCCCACAAACTCCATCATCTTAAACAAATATTTCCATGATAACGAATCTTAAGTCTTTTCAAAATCAATCTTGAAAATCATGAGTTTCTTTTTCTTCCTTTTATACCACTCGACAATCTCACTCATTATTAAAGGACTGCCTAAAACTTAACTACTTTTTAAAAGAAACAAATATAATTAAGAATAGTTAAGCAAAAACTTTGTAATATAAGATGTCCAAGTAGTTAAGCTATTTATAAATAAAAACATATGAATTAAGAATCTAGTGTGTTAAAACATTGTAAGTTCATATCAAACGTTACATATGAATATATATTTCAATGCCTTGATAAAAGAAACAAAATAATTAATAGCTTGTTGTGCTACAATATTGAAAGTTTATATAAAATGTCTTCCAAGACTAATAAGTTGAACCATCCGTGAATAGAAACCCATTATATATATCTTATAGGGAAGCGTCGGTGCATTTTTCACCACCACCCTCTAAATTTGAAACTTTTCATTTTTAGCATATAGTATTGTAATTTACATTTTTGGCCCATAGACTTTTCGTTTTTCACCCATGATGTATTGCAAATCACATCTGTTTTCCTTTACGGTTTTAATATGTTTTTATACATTTAGCTAGTAGTTTTATTAGCTTTTAGCTTGTATTTATTTATTTATTTGTTTATTTATTTATATGTTTATGTTTTTACAAGTGCCCGTGCGTAGAATGAGTGGAAATCTAGGCTAAATCGTGGAAGAAACACACATGCGGGAAAAGGAATGGAAAAAAACGAAAAATTAGAAAAATGTCGTCTTCGCGTCATGTGAAGATTAGAAGAAGGCTTTTGATGACGAGCCAAGAGCCTGACCCAGAAAAAATGGAGGCCCGATTATTTTGTTTCTCGCGCCATGCGAAGAAGGCTAGTTAGGCATTCGCGATACGCGAAGACCTCTTAAATATGGAAAAATCCTAAGTCGAATATTTAAACACTTTTAGCCAATCTCTTCGAGAGAACTTACTTCTAGCCATAAATACTATAAATACTGAATAGAAGGACACGTTAAAATAAATAACTCTCAATTAAATATCAAACCCCTTTAATTGTAATATCTTTCGTCTTGCCACAAAACCAAATCCATTTGTCACTACCATAAGACCGTGGAATCCCATATAAAATAGACATAAGATATTTAGACTGAACCTCTACAGCCTTACCTCTGATAGAACGACGCAAACTCCAGTTCATCCCGCCAAAACGTTGATCTGTCGTACAATCCTTGTAAGTTTCCAAAGCATAAAGACAGTGAAACCTATATTTCAGTAAAGTGTCTTCAATCCAATATTCACTCCAAACTTTGGTATCTCAACCGTTACCCACAGCCTTTTTAACACCAATAAACGAATAATATACATTTCATCTAACTTAACAAAGAAAATTACATATGTTAGATCAAACTAAAGTTCATGTACCTCTCGCATTAAGATGATTTGGAGATAGAAGGTTGACCATGTATCCAAGCTATAACTCAAGTCCATAAACTACTACCCATTGAAACAAACCTCCACCTCCATTTTTGAAGCAAAGCTTTATTAAAGCCTCTAAAGAACCTATCACAAGACCACCTTTCATTTTAGCTACCATCATACAATTCCAAGAAACCCAATGAGATTTTCTTTCATCTCCATTAAAATCCAGAAAAAAAAGCGAGATCTAATTTTTTCCAACTTGTTTAGAACTCCCTCCGGAACAACATACAACATAAAATAATAAAGTACCAACGCACCATGAACAGAAGAAGATAATAACGAACGAGCACCAACAGATAAAAGACCCATCAACCATCACGAAATCCATTTTAAAATTTTTAATTAGAATTTGTTACTCTCCAACATTTTTCATCTTAGAGCCAACAAAAAAAACCCTAATATAAAAAAAAAGGTAATTTACCATTAAGGCAACCCGTAATCTAAGCCAACTGATAGACTTCCTCATACTTCACACCAACCCCATATAAATTCAAATTCGACTTTGTGTGATTAATTTTTAGACCCGAAACACACTAGAAAAATTAAGGATTCTTACAATATTGCTGATATTGGATACTGACATTCACCAAAAACATAACATCGTCCGCATAAAACACATGAGTAAGAGATTCTCCACCATTACCAATTTGATCAACCTTGAAAACACCCACCTCTATAGAATCTTCCAAAGCAACATGAAGACCTTCCATATCTAGAATGAAAAGAAAAGAAGATAAAAGATCTCCTTGTCGAATTCCCATTTGCATATCGAATTCTATCATTGGACTACCATTAACTAGAACGGACATTCTGGATAAGCTTAGATACTGATGTATCCAGGAAATCCAATTTTTTCAAATCCCACAAACTCCAAAATCTTAAACTAATATGTCCAAGATAACGAATCATAAGTCTTTTCAAAATCAATCTTGAAAATCATGAGTTTCTTTTTCTTCCTTTATACCACTCGACAATCTCATTCATTATTAAAGGACGGTCTAAAACTTTACTACATGTTAAAAGAAACAAATTTAATGAAGAATAGTCAAGCAAAAATGTTGTAACTTTATCTAAGATGTCCAAGAGTTAAGCTATTTGTAAATAGAAACACATTAACTAGGAATCTAGTGTGTGAAAACATTTTAAGTTCATATCAAACGTTACATATGAATATATATTTCATCGATTTGATGAAAGGAACATAATAATTAACTGCTAGTTGCGCTACAATATTGAAAGTTTATATAAAACGTCTCCTAAGACTAAATAGTTGAACCATCCGTGAATAGAAACACGTTATATATATCTTATAGGGAAGTGTCGGTGCATTTTTCTCCACCACCCCCTAACTTTGAAAATTTTCATTTTTAGCCTATAGTTTTGTAATTTACATTTTTGGCCCCTTGACTTTTCTTTTTTTACCCCTGATGTATTGCAAAACACATATATTTTCCCTTACGGTTTTGTATGTTATTATTCATTTAGCTAGTAATTTTATTAGTTTTTAGCTTGTATTTATTTATTTATGTTTTCACTAGTGCCCGTGCGTAGAAGGAGTGGAAATCGAGGCTAAATTGTGGAAGAAACACACACGCGGGAAAAGGAATGGAAAAGAAAGTGAAAAATTCGAAAATGTTATCTTACCACCAGGTGAAGATTAGAAAAAGGCTCTCGATGACGCGCCAAGAGCCCGGCCCAGAAAAATGGAGGCCCGATTATTTTGTATCTCGCGCCATGCGAAGAAGGCTAGTTAGAACTTCGTGACGCGCGAAGACCTCTTAAATCTGGAAAAAATCATAAGTCGAATATTTAAAACACTTTTAGCCAGTCTCTTCGAGAGAACTTACTTCCAACCATAAAAACTGAAAAGAAGAACCTGTTGGAAAAAAAAAATAATGATCAAATAAATATCGAACCCCTTTAATTGTAATATATTTCGTCTCCCCACAAACCAAATCCTCTTATCACTGCCATAAGACTGAGGAAGATCATAAATAATACACACAAGATATTCAGACTAAACCTTTTTAGCTCCACCTCTGATCGAACGACGCCAATTCCAGTTCATCCCGCCAATACATTGATCAACCATCCAACCCTTATAAGTTTCCAAAGCATAAAGGCAATGGAACCTATATTTCAATAAAGTGTCTTCAATCCAACATTCATTTCAAACTTCGGTATCTCTAACGCTACCTACAACCTTTTTAACGCCAATAAAAGAATAATACCCATTTAGTCTAACTTAACAAAGGAATTACATATGTTAGACCAAACCGAAGTTCATGTACCTCTCGGATTAAGATGATTTGGAGAAGAAGGCTGACCATGTATCCAAGCTATAACTCGAGTCCATAAGCTAATGCCCTCTGAAACAATCCTCCACCTCCATTTTTGAAGCAAAACTTTATTGAAAGCCTCTAAAGAACCTATCATAAGACCACCTTTCCTTTTAGCTGACATAATACAATTCCAAGAAACCCAATGAGTTTTTCTTACATCTCCATTAAAACCCAAAAAAACCGACATCTATTTTTTCCAAGAACAGAAGAAGATAATAACGAACGAGCACCAATAGATAAAAGACCCATCAACCATGACGAAATTCGTTTTTTAAATATTTCAATAAGAAGTTGTTACTATCCAACATGTTTCATCTTAGAGCCAACAAATAAACCATAATATAAAAAAGGTAATTTACGCATAAGGCAACCCGTAATCTAAGCCAACTAACAGACTTCCTCATACTGCACACCAACCCATATAAATTTGAATTTGTGGGATTAGTTTTAGACCCAAAACACAATAGAAACAATTAAGGATTCTTACAATATTGCTGATATTGGATACCGACATTCACCATAACACATAGCATCATATGCATAAAACAAGTGAGAAAGAGATTCTCCACCATTATGAATTTGACCCCCCTTGAAAACACCCGCCTCTATAGAATCTTCCAAAGCAACATGAAGACCTTCCATAACTATAATGAAAAGGAAAGGAGATAAAGGATCTGCTTGTCAGATTCCCATTTGCATATCAAATTCTATTATTGGACTACCATTAACTAAAGCATACATAGACATTCCGGATGAACTCGGACACTCATGTATCTAGGAAATCCACTTTTTTTTCAAATCCCCCAAACTTCATAATCTAAAACAAATATTTCCAAGATAACGAATCGTAAATCTTTTCAAAATCAATTTTGAAAATCATGAGTTTCTTTTTCTTCCTTTTATACCACTCGACAATCTCATTCATTATTAAAGGACCGTCTAAAACATAACTACCGGTTAAAAGAAACAAATTTAATTAAGAATAGTTAAGCAAAAACATTATAACTTTATATAAAATGTCCAAGTAGTTAAGCTATTTGTAAATAGAAACACATTAACTAAGAATCTAGTATGTTAAAACATTGTAAGTTCATATCAAACATTACATATGAATATATATCTCAACCATTTGAGAAACCAAACAAAATAATTTACAGCTGGTTGTGCTACAATATTGAAAGTTTATATAAAATGTCTCCTAAGACAAAATAGTTGAACCATCCGTGAATAGAAACACATTATATATATCTTATAGGAAAGTGTCGGTGCATTTTTCACTACCACCCCCTAACTTTCAAAAATTTCATTTTTAGCCTATAGTTTTGTATTTACATATGTTTTCCCTTATGGTTTTAGTATGTTTTTATTCATTTAGCTAGTAGTTTTATTAGTTTTTAGCTTGTATTTATTTATTTATGTTTTTACAAGTGCCCGTGCATAAAAGGAGCGGAAATCGAGGGTAAATCATGGAAGAAACACACACGTGGGAAAAGGAATGGAAAAGTAAATGAAAATTTAGAAAAATGTTGTCTTCATGCCACGTGAAGATTAGAAGAAGGCTCTTGATGATGCACCAAGATCTCGGCCCAGAAAAAACGAAGGCCCGATTATTTTGTTTCTCGCGCCACGCGAAGAAGGCCAATTAGGCCTTCGTGACACGCGAAGACTTCTTAAATATGGAAAAATCCTAAGTCGAATATTTAAAACACTTTTAGCCAATCTCTTCGAGAGAACTTACTTCCAGCCATAAAAACTGAGAACTCTGGACGATTTTGGAATGGAGAAGTCGGTTGCGCTTATTCGGTTTATTTTTTGTGAACTTCTTTGTTTTTTCCAGATATCTAGACATCATGTTTATGGATTATGAGACTTGTTATTTGCTACTGAACATGATTATTTGCTAGATTTTTATTACTACCTATGTTTTGGATGATGATGATTGTTGATTTTGGATATTTTATCGGTTTTTGGATGTTGTTGATGGTTTAATGTTAACTAGTGGGTTTCGTCCGCGCTACGCCGCGGGTACTCTATCAGTATTGGTTCATAGCAGTACCGACACTTGCTATAACAATTGAAAGATAAAACCCAATAAATAAAGTCTTGATATGCACAAAAAATATCAACACGTATTTTAGATAAAAAAAAACTGTAAAAATGAATAAGCTATGTGTAGTGGTCAAAATAAGAAAGTAAAAGCCAATTAGTGGTTAAAACAAAAACTTTTAAAGTGTACTATTGCATCAACTTTTATCATTAATAGATAGATATAGTTGTACAGAGCCATTTTACCATTGATGTGATGTGTATGTGTATTTAGATCTGGTTTATTATTGATGTGTGTATGTAAAGAGCCTTTTTACTTCATTTTTACACCTCCTCAACTTAGAATTTTTATATCATTAACGTATCATATAACGTTTGGACTAATTCATTCAATATTTGCAATGTATCCGCACCGCAATGTTCTCTGATCTAGTTGCTAGTTAATATTTAATAACCAAGTGTGCTAAAAGATATATTAAGTTTATTTAAGATTAGATAGTTCCACTTTTTGTTGAAAGAAACATATTAGTTAAGGATAAGTTCTACTAAAACAATGGGAGGGTTTTGTTTTTCTTCAGGGTGAGGGTTAAGTCTAATTGGCAAAGCTATTGGTGTTAGAGGTGTTGTTCCCTTTGAGATTAAGGGTTTGAGCTCCGTCGAAGACGGATTTGTGTAATTTAAACAGTTCAAGAAAAAAAAAACAATGGGAGTTTCTATAAAACATCTAAGATAAACAATTCAACTGCTTGTGAATAGGAACACATTAGTTAAATATCAGATGTGCTAAAACGTTGTATCTTCCTCTAAAAACGTTCGAAGAACAAATCTTCATAGATAGTAAATTAATATGCCAAAAACATTTCTTAAGATTAAATAGTTCATCTATTTGTTAAAGAAACAGATTAACTAACAATTAGTTGTGCTAATGTATTGTAAGTTTGTATAAAATGTCTCCTATGAAAGTTATTTTTCAAAAAAAAACTATTTGTGCTTAGAAACACATTTATTAGGAACCGAACGTGATAATACATTATAAAATAGTGTAAGAAACACATTAATTAGATATAAGAAACACATTAATTAGTTAAGTATCATTTGTAATAAAATAATGTAAGTTTATATAAAGGTATTCAAGAATTAAATAGTTTAACTATTTGGGAATAGAAACGCATTAGTAAAGAATATTCGATTGTGCTAAATCATTATAAGTTTATATGAGCGTTTCTTAAGTTTAATAATTCAACTACTTTTTTTTGAAAGAACACGTTAATTAACAGCTGGTTGTGCTAAAACATTGTAAGCTTGTATCATACAATATTTATTTTAGAAAAAATAACACGTTAACTAAGAATTTCTCAAACAACCCACAAATGCTTATAACAAACAGAAAACCTCAACGTTCAAAACAAATCCATACGCATACAACCAACATTAGAAAAAAACAACAGATCTACACTTAACAAAATTTGAATTTTTGGATGTTTTTACCAATAAAAACATTCAAAAATTCATGTGCATATGCCTATGCACACAGTGCTCTCTGCCAAACAAACAACATTAAACACTACTACATATTACTAGCTTATAAAGAACTTGTAAAAATGGCTAAGGTGCTCCGGGAAGATCATCAAAAGCATACGGCCCGCCAAACACAAGATCATCTTCTGGTTGTCCAACGCCTACATGCGACTGCATAACAGAAATATACGATCGGGTTAAGTCACCTTACATAGAATATTGCACATTAAATATTTAATTAATGCTAAAGAACATTTATATGTACCTGATCAAGAAGTGCACTAAGGAGGTCCTCTTGGTTTTCCCCTGTGCCGTTACGATGGGTCCCACTTCCGTCATCGATTGCAAAAGGTGCGGGGAACCGCGTGGTCTGGGTAGAAGAATGAGCCAACCAATCGCTGAAGGTCATGTTTGCCGAGCCTGTTTCGGGTCTGACCTGGTTTGCATCATTGAAAAAGTTGTAACCTGGAACAATCCCACTTCCTGATATGCTGGATCCAATGCCTTGTGTCAACATTCCATTAGGAAAAATAGGTTGACTTGTACTTGGACCCTGGCCTTGACCAGCCATTGGCCCCAATAGTTGACTGTTAACACCATTGAATGCATATTGGTTGGATTGATTCAAGCCCATGAACTGCTTTGGTTCCATATTTGTTGCATTGCCATAAAATCTTGGATTCTCAAAGATAAATGTGTTTCTTTGATCAACGAGCGGCATAGGAATCGAGGATCTTGAGTTGTTTAAACGATCAAGAACCGAAGTTTGAAGAGGCGTGAGGTAATGACCAGAGTGCGGACCCCTACCCGCCAACGCCATAAGGTCATGGCCTCGATTGATGGTCTCCATAAATGAGGTATCGATTGCGCTCGAGTCTTTCGACTCATCGAGGCGTTTGAGATAAAGTCGGTATTTCTGCACCAAGTATTTACATTTGTAAACAAATTTTCTAAAGAACATATGTAAACTTGAAATTATAAATAATGATGTAAAATTTGAAAGGGTTATGGTGGGTGTTAGCTTGCCTGAAGATGGCTCGCGATGTTTTCTCGGGTTATGCCTGGAACGTCCATCAGCTCCAAGACTTTTTTGGGGACAGTTTCTGTAGTTAGAGTTCAGGGTTTAGGGTTTTTATATCAAAGTAATAATATGTAAAAAAAACAAGGGTAGAAAATGCCTTACTGTCAAGCCCGAGCTTATTAACAGCTGCTAAAAACTTTTGATGAAGCTCAATAGACCAAACGAAACGAGGCTTCTTCGAAGAAGAAGTCTCCTCTCGTTCCTCAGACCCATCCTCGTATTCTTTTCTCTTTGCATTTTTCGAGTTATGCCCTTCGTTTCCAGAAGACAAATTGGCAACATCTTCTGGAACTTTCTGACGTTGGTCAACATCATCAGCACTTGTTAACGGCTCAAAAGCTTTCTCCTTTCGTTTCCTTCGAAAAACGTGTAGCCATATACCGCGCAACGCCTCCATACTAATGGGTTTGAGTATATAATCACATGCACCGTGATTTACACCCTCCATCATTACATGTTTGTTGTAATCGGCTGACATCACTATAAAATTGACCATATTAAAACCTTAAACCTTAAACCATAAAAGTCTTAAAAGTGTCATTAACACAAAAAAAAATATTAAATGAATAGTGGTTGACTCATGCAACTTCGACCAATATTCAAGATATTCAAACATGATAACATAAATTTAAGCTCATAAATCATCACAAAAACGCGAGAAACACGATGTAATCCTAACGAATTCGTTTACTTACTAATGACCGGAAGATCCATTTCGAGCCCGATGTGTTCGAGGAGTTTAAATCCATCCATATCCGGCATATAGACATCACTCAAAACTATATCACACACATTGTCTTTTTCCCTAAGCAATGATAAAGCAACCTCCGCTTTATTGCACATAATTGCTGCAAATGAATAAACACTTGTTTCAATCTATAAATATAGTAAAACAAATCAAACATAAATTTCATCAAAAAAAAAAACAGAATTAAATGTCAAATTGTTCCGTTAAATTATTAAAATTTCATAAAAAAAACCCTAACAGAAAATTGTTTTTTTTTTTTCTTAAATCAAATCAGAAATGTGGATGTAATAATCTGTGATTCTATGTACCTTCATAGTTGCATTTTTTCAGCATTTTCTCTAAGATCATGAGACAAGTTTGATCATCATCTACAACAAGCACCCGGAGACCATCCGGAAAGCTGTCTGGTAAACTGCCGGAGGCTGCGGACTTACACTGAACATTGTTTCCAGACATTCTCAATTTGTGAGTTTTGTGAGAGTTTTGCAACCAACTCAATTGAATTGTCAATTTGTGAGTTTTTGTGTGAGTTTTACAACCAACTCAAGTGAATTTATACAGAAAAAAATAATATACCCGTTGGTGTAGATTTCAAAAAATACAAGCCAGATTCATCCCATAACGTTAAAATTTCAAGATATATGTCATATGAGATAATGTTGTTACGTATTACATATTACATGTTATGGTATTATATGTTAATACATTAATATCTTAATAATAAATATAATATTATTGATAGTAAAATTGATGAATACAATGAATCTACACTGATTAAATTTCATGTTTGTTGATTTTCATTATGATGGTATTTTAGATTTAATGTGTGTGTCGAATTAGGAATGGAATTATATTCAAAGATTTGTTTTTTTAATTTTTTAAATGATTAAAATAAACAAGGGTTTTTATTTAGGGCATCAAAGAAAATTTATTTAATATTGGAGGTGTAATTAAACGTGGAAAAGTGAAATTGAGAATGAGATTAGATTAAATTAAATGTTGTTAATGTTATAACTGGTAATGAATTTAAAATTTTATAATCATGTAATTGAAAATGTTTTGGTTAAAAGTTGTCAATGAACACTAAAAGTAAAATAATTAAAGAAAATGTGATGTTAGAGTATAAAGTTATAAATTTATCAAGGTATCTTGCTAGTGTTATACAAAATTATGTTGATGTAACAAATTATATTAAAATTATCATTGTATGTAATGGATTTTTAGTTTTATCATTTAGTGAAACAAACGTGTTTTTTAATACCATTTTACGTATAAGTTGACATGAAAGTCGTAAGACATCGGTTTTTTTCTTCTGTTTTATGTTGTTGACGTTGCATGTTTACAAATGATTTGTCCAAATTACGAAGGTATTTAGTAGAGGCGTCTCTGAGAATTTGCATACCCTGTTCGAGATTGAAAATGTGCCATTCCGTTATGTTTTGTTATTATTTAAAAAAAATCAAATTAGTATTGGGTTCAATAAAGCTAATTCCAATTGGGCTAAATTCTAAACCATAAAAAATGATTTGTAAATGAGCCTATATTGGAAGTGATATGTATTTACTATTTAAAAAAATAAATATACGTATCGGATTTTTTTTTAAATCACATGCCCCTCGAAATCGCAGGCCTTGTGCGGAGGTCCTCCCTGCATACCATCAAAGCCTCCCATGGTATTTAGGGAGGATCGGTGAATACATGGAACATAAATCAGTGGCATTCAATTAGGGTGTTGTTATAATTATAGGTTAGGGTTTAATATGGTCCGCCAGCGATGGTCGTAAACATTATTTAATACCTAATGGTGGCAGATCTTTTTTTGGGAGAGAGGAGGTGGAATATGCATATATGCTGAGTCGTTACCACACATGAGTGATAGCCTGATACGGTTGAATGATGATAGTGATAATAACAATAATAAAAATAATATGATATTATGATATGTCACAATTCTTGTGATATAGTTGCATATTAGGTTATTGACACAACATGTAACCATATCATTTTCTAACAAATATAAACTCAAGTTATTTTTCTTTTATATCAATATACTAGTGGAAATATCATATAAAACTAAAGGTTTAAATAATTATTTATATGATACTCTCTAATTATATCATAGGGGCTAATAAAAGTTATTGCAATATTAACCAAGTGTTATAATCTTGGTAGTACTTTTCCTCTTTGTTAGCTACCGCATTTAATGCCCTTTCGCTTCTTGTATCTACTCCAAGTGTTCGTGACATACACTTCACAAGTAGAAACCCAAAAGTGTTGGCTTTGAAAGTCGAGTGAGCGTAAAGGGTTGCCTTAATCAAAAGCGTATGTGCATCGTGTTCATGCAAAGCACGTGATCAATTTGACTAAAGTTATGTCACCTTGGTGGCTATAGTTTTGCTAGACTTGTCTTAAAAGATAACTGAGCATCTCTTGATCAATTATTATCGTATTTTATCATATTTATATTCATGTGTTTACCTCGTCATATTATGTAAAACTCATCTTAATCTTCATTTTCATGTGGTTTGAATCTTAATTAATTTCGTGATCCTATAAATATATTATATTAGGGTTTGATAGCAAAGAAAGGGTGGTAGTTTATTGGGAGAGAAGGGGTGGATGTTACGTGTTTGTGTGAACTTTTTTGCATATACAAGTATACGTGGCGGTCGAAGATGAGTGGTAGCTTGAAATGGGTGACAATCGAAGAAGCGTAGTCGTTGGTGATAGTTGATTGTTAGCAAAGAGGGTTTATCAATGCTAAAGAACAACAATAACTATACGTGTTAATTATATAATAAATACTGTGAGATTTTATCTGGTATTAACTATACGTGTTGTAATCTAGATCACTACTTTCTCTTTTATTAACCACCCTAGATCGCATCCCTTGTTCATCTAATATTTGTCGAAGTATATATGATATACACATAAGTATAAACCCTAAGTGTTATCTTTTAAAGTCGGGCAATCTTAAAGGTTTATCATAATCAAACAACCAAAACAATACAGATCGTTCCTTTCTAAACATGAATTGCTCACCAATAATCTTGTATTTGTCTTTATCTTATCGTGTGTAAATACAACAAAGATATATCTTCGTCAATATCATCATGCAATGTTATATCTATATCCGTATCTTGGTTATATCATGTTTGGATCACATTCATATTACTACCATGTCTTTGTTGTGACATATGAACCTCAGTGTTCATGCAAAGCACATTATCATATCAAACCTCTTATCACATGTTTAATTGCCATATTATTTGTAACATCACAACGTTATTACTTTATGTATAATGTGACTCCACTTATGCCATCTTTGTGGTGCCACTTATGCTATATACATCTTTATTCATGTTTATCTCTACGTTTTCTACAAAACGCGTCTTAACCTTTCTCGTCACGTGGTTTGAATTTTTTATCTTTATCCTAATGTCTTAATCATAAAATATTTTTATCTTTAAACCATAAAGTGGTCAGTCCATCAGTGTGAAGGTGCATGGAAGACCTGTCTGTGAAAATACCTAAAACACCGACCAACATAAAGGTACACGAAATCGTTCCATTATTATGTTAACTCCACTTATGTCAATGGAGCATGTGCTACATGTATATGTGACTCCACGTTTGAAATCATGGTTGTCAGTGTGTGTGTGTGTGTGTGTGTGTGTGTGTGTGTGTGTGTAATATGTAACTCCACTTTTGTTACGTTTGGTGATTCCACTTTTGCTACCTGATCAAACTATCTTGCGTGAACATTGACCATAATATCGTGTCAGTGTAGAAATCTTTTATTTATCTTTTCATTCTGTGGTTCCTTTTTCTAATTCATAATTGATCTTATTTCTTATTATGATTCTTTTCTTTCTTACATATTTGAAAGTTTGGCATACAAGGCACACAATCAAGTTATAATAACAATCTTTATCAAAATCTATTCTTATTTTAAGTATACATCTAGAGTATAATAGTTGTCGTAAGTATGTGAGACATATG